>NC_074669.1:60357713-60418427 GCF_029448725.1 Salvelinus fontinalis
TAGTGGAGGCCAAGGTGTTGTCAGGGCGGGGGTGTAGGCTTAGTGAAGGTGTCAGTGGAGGCCAAGGTGTTGTCAGGGCGGGGGTGTAGGTTTAGTGAAGGTGTCAGTGGAGGCCAAGGTGTTGTCAGGGCGGGGGTGTAGGCTTAGTGGAGGTGTCAGTGGAGGCCAAGGTGTTGTCAGGGCGGGGGTGTAGGTTTAGTGAAGGTGTCAGTGGAGGCCAAGGTGTTGTCGGGCGGGGGTGTAGGCTGTAGTGAAGGTGTTGGTGGAGACCAAGGTGTTGTCGGGCGGGGGTGTAGGCTGTAGTGAAGGTGTTGGTGGAGGCCAAGGTGTTGTCAGGGCGGGGGGTTTGGCTTAGTGAAGGTGTTGGTGGAGGCCAACACCCTCTAACTTTAAGCACCAGCTGTCAGAGCAGCTCGCAGATCACTGCACCTGTAAATAGCCCATCCAACTACCTCATCCCCATACTGTTATCTATTATAATAATAATAAAAAAATATGCTCTTTCACACCAGTATCTCTACTTGCACATTCATCTTCTGCACATATATCACTCCAGTGTTTAATTGCCATATTGTAATTATTTCGCCACTATGGCCTATTTATTGCCTTACCTCCCTTATCTTACCTTATTTGCACACACTGTATATAGACTTTTTCTATTGTGTTATTGACTGTATGTTTGTTTATTCCATGTGTAACTCTTTGTTGTTGTATGTGTCGCACTGCTTTGCTTTATCTGGGCCAGGTCGCAGTTGTAAATGAGAACTTGTTCTCAACTGGCCTATGTGGTTAAATAAAGGTGAAATAAAAAGCCGCCCGGCCTGCCACAATGAGTCCCTAGAGCGCGCTGAGCCAATTAAAGCCCCCCTGGCCAAACGACGCTGGGCCAATTGTGCGCCGCCCTATGTGACTCCCGGTCATAGCCGTTTGTGACACATTGAACTCGGGTCTGTAGTGACGCTACAGTGCCTTAGACCGCTGCGTCACTCAGGAGGTGCAAAAAATGTCCTTTTTTAAAATACAACTATATTTGAATATGGTGAAACTATTCCTTTTTAAATACAACTATTCCCTGTTACTTGATTTGGAACCTAATAGGCACCAAATATAACCACTTTATTTAATTGAACCTCTTGAAATGAGAGAACATGTTTTTTTATGAAGTTTAACACGTGCTCTTTATGACAGAATGTTAAAATGAGGTGACACTACTAGAGGTCGACCGATTCATCGGCATGGCCGATTTCAAGTTTTCAGAACAATCGGTAATCGTCCTTTTTTGATGCCGATTACATTGCAATCCACGAGGAGACTGCGTGGCAGGCTGACCACCTGTTACGTGAGTGCAGTATCAAAAGGACCTGGTGGCTGCAAGGAGCCAAGGTAAGGTGCTAGCTAGCATTAAACTTATCTCATAAACAACCAATCTTCACAATCACTAGTTAACTACACATGGTTGATGATATTACTAGGTTAACTAAATCAAACCAAAGTTTATTTGTCACGTGCGCCAAATACATTTCACCTTACAGTGATATGCTTACTTACAGGCTCTAACCAATAGTGCAAAAAAGGTGTTAGGTGAACAATAGGTAAGTAAAGAAATAAAACAACAGTAAAAAGACAGGCTATATACAGTAGCGAGGCTACATAGAGACACTAGCTTATCTTGCGTTGTCCTGCGTTGCATATAATCAAAGCGCTGCCTGTTAATTTGCCATCGAATCACAGCCCACTTCAATTCTGCCAAATGGGTGATGATTTAACCAAAGCACATTTGTGAAAAAAGCACAATCGTTGCACAAATGTACCTAGCCATGAACATCAATGCCTTCTTTCAATACACAGAAGTATATATTTTTTAAATCTGCATATTAGCAGGCAATATTAACTAGGGAAATTGTGTCACTTCCCTTGCGTTCAGTGCAAGCAGAGTCAGGGTATATGCAGCAGTTTGGGGGGGCTGTCTCATTGCGAACTGTGTGAAGACCATTTCTTCCTAACAAAGACCGTAATTAATTTTCCAGAATTTTCCATAATTATGACATGATGTTGTAGGTTGTGACTTAGGGTTGCCACCCATTCGATAAAATGCGGAACGGTTCCATATTTCACTGAAAGAATAAAAGTTTTGTTTTTGAAATTATAGTTTCCGGATTTGACCATATTGATGACCAAAGGCTCGTATTTCTGTGTGTTTATTATTATTAAGTCTATGATTTGATAGAGCAGTCTGACTGAGCGGTGGTAGGCAGCAGCAGGCTCGTAAGCGTTCATTCAAACAGCACTTTACTGCATTTGCGAGCAGTTCTTAGCAATGCTTGAAGCACAGCGCTGTTTATGACTTCAAGCCTATCAACTCCTGAGATTAAGCTGGCAATACTATAGTGCCTATAAGAACATCCAATAGTCAAAGGTATATGAAATACAAATGGTATAGAGAGAAATAGTTGACACGTCATAATTCCTATAATAACTACAACATAAAACTTCTTAGCTGGGAATATTGAAGACTCATGTTAAATGGAACCACCAGCTTTCTCATGTTCTGAGCAAGGAACTTAAACGTTAGCTTTCTTACATGGCACATATTGCACTTTTACCTTCTTTTCCAACACTGTGTTTTTGCATTATTTAAACCAAATTGAACACGTTTCATTATCTATTTGAGACTAAATTGATTTTATTTATGTATTATATTAAGTTAAAATAAGTGTTCATTGTTCATTCAGTATTGTTGCAATTGTCATTATTACAAATAAACTCAGCAAAAAAAGAACATCCTCTCACTGTCAACTGCATTTATTTTCAGCAAACTTAATGTGTAAATATTTGAACATAAGATTCAATAACTGAGACATAAACTGAACAAGTTCCACAGACATGTGACTAACGTAAATCGAATAATGTGTCTGTGAATAAAGGGGGAGGGTCAAAATCAAAAGTAACTGTCAGTATCTGGTGTGGCCACCAGCTGCATTAAGTACTGCAGTGCATCTCCTCATGGACTGCACCATATTTGCCAGTTCTTGCTGTGAGATGTTACCCCACTCTTCCACCAAGGCACCTGCAAGTTTCCGGACATTTCTGGGGGGAATGGCCCTAGCCCTCACCCTCCGATCCAACAGGTCCCAGATGTGCTCAATGGGATTGAGATCCGGGCTCTTCGCTGACCATGGCAGAACACTGACGTTCATGTCTTGCTTGAAATCACGCACAGAACGAGCAGTATGACTGGTGGCGTTGTCATGCTGGAGGTCATGTCAGGATGAGCCTGCAGGAAGGGTACCACATGAGGGAGGAGGATGTCTTCCCTGTAACGCACAGTGTTGAGATTGCCTGCAATGACAACAAGCTCAGTCCAATGATGCTGTGACACACCGCCCCAGACCATGACGGACCCTTCACCTACCCTTCATGAGTAATGCTCATTCCTTCGACGATAAACGCAAATCCGACCATCAGCCCTGGTGACTCGTCAGTGAAGAGCACTTTTTTCCAGTCCTGTCTGGTCCAGCGACGTTGTTGCCAGTGTTTGTCTGGTGAGGACCTGCCTTACAACAGGCTTACAAGCCCTCAGTCCAGCCTCTCTCAGCCTATTGCGGACAGTCTGAGCACCGATGGAGGGATTGTGAGTTCCTGGTGTAACTCGGGCAGTTGTTGTTGCCATCCTGTACCTGTCCCGCAGGTGTGAATTTCGGATGTACCGATCCTGTGCAGGTGTTGTTACACGTGGTCTGCCACTGTGAGGGCGATCAGCTGTCCATCCTGTCTCCCTGTAGCGCTGTCTTAGGCGTCTCACAGTACGGAAATGGCAATTTATTGCCCTGGCCACATCTGGAGTCCTCATGCCTCCTTGCAGCATGCCTAAGGCACATTCACGCAGATGAGCAGGGACCCTGGGCATCTTTCTTTTGGTGTTTTTCAGAGTCAGTAGAAAGGCCTCTTTTTAGTGTTTTCCTAACTGTGACCTTAATTGCCTATCGTCTGTAAGCTGTTAGTGTCTTAATGACTGTTCCCCAGGTGCATGTTCATTAATTGTTTATGCGTCATTGAACAAGCATGGGAAACGGTGTTTAAACCCTTTACATTGAAGATCTTTGAAGTTATTTGGATTTCTACAAATTATCTTTGAAAGACCGGTTTTCTTTTTTTGCTGAGTTTATATACATAAATCGGCCGATTTTTATTCGGTATCGGCTTTTTTTGGTCCTCCAATAATCGGTATCAGCATTGAAAGATCATAATCGGTCGACCTCTACACACTACCCTAAATGGACTCCAATGTGGATTGACCCTAACAGTACCACTCTTGAGCTGATCGCTACAGTTTTTAGCCCATCGGTTATATATAAACAGTCCCAAGTCTCTAACAGCTGGACCTGGGATGGGATAGTATTTGACTCAATTTTCCACCAAAATGTTTCATCTCAGCAAAGTTTCCTTCCACCCACGCAAAGAAAAACATCCTCTGTTTTCTCATTTGCGCTCCAGAACAGTAGACTTGTCTTAGCCCACGCTTTCACATCTAGTCCAATACATGCTGAGAGAATATGTGAAGGACCCGATGAGTATTTTCACATCTGGGATGCACACCTGATACACTTATGATATGAGCTACCAAGCTAGTCATACGGTATGGCTATTAGGACCTCCTGTTATGTGTGTTGCAGGAAGACACATCAAAGGCAATGTATTGGTATAGACCGGACAGAAATGAACTCTTGATTGCTGCTGCGGTTGGATGCTTGTTATGGATATTCCAAGGCAATATCAATATCATATTCATCTCTGTTTTGATCATAAAACCTATACAGCATAAACCGGTAGGAGTTAGTGCTGTCTAGGTAGTCACATATGGGAATTCTCTGAAGGAAGACTGTCTGACAGTTGATATAGAATGAATACGTCTCTTTGAAAAGTCCATATTTAGAATGGGCTGAGATGCTGTCAGTTTGACGGAGATGTTAGCAGCAATCACCAACAGACTGTGTGTAGATTATATCCCTTCTGGATAGACTGCATTATCGCTTGTTTTCACAGACATTTTCCACCACCATTAAAACTTGCCCAATGCACATTAAGATAGAAATGTACAATTCTCAGCCAATCTTTGCGATGAGTAGTCACACACACACACACACACACACACACACACACACACACACACACACACACACACACACACACACACACACACACACACACACACACTCTTCTGTACATTATGCTGTTATACAGTTGGTCTAAGGCTCAGCCAGCCTGAGAGTAGAGGAGTCTGTCTGATCATCACTTGTCAGAGAGCTGTCCGTCTGAGGGCCCTGGGGTGAAGTCTGTCTCACTGGGAGACGTGTTGTTTGGGAATGTAGAATGACTCCCCTGTCAGAAGGTGTGTAGGCCTGCACGCTTGTATATTATTCTATCTACCCTTGTGTGAGTGTGTTGAGTTTGTGTGTGTGCATCGGTGTGTGTGGTGTGCGCTCATTTATATTTCTGTCTGTCTTTGGGTGTGCGGTGGATGGGTTGTGGTGGTTCTTTCTGGATGTGAGTGACAAGGGAACAGGGAGAGAGGGAGGTAGAGGAGGAACTGTCTGCCTACGTGGCAGATACTTGTCGAAAGGTGTTCGTCCCCAGGCGTCTCCTGCCAATCCAGGTTTCAGGGGAAAATGGGAAAAGGTCAATTTTCTTACCCACATTCAATGAATTAAACTGATGATAAGCCTTTAAATGGGCTATTTAAAGATCCCAATACAACTAGACCTAGCAACAAGAGGCTTCAAGGGTTGTTCCGCCCAATTAGGCGGATAATTGGCATTTTATTTCTGTGATTGCAGTTCAAACACAACCGGTTCCCTTGAGGTGGATGTCAGGGGTATTTCAACCGAATTTCACTGTGTGTTTGAACCGTTTGAGGTTTGAGTCGACGGCTACACTTGAATGCAGCACCACGGGTTGTGTGCGTTTGGAATAATCGTCTGCTCCCCGCGAATGTCATATCATGAATATTCATCCTCTTTCCGATTCCCAGTTTTGTTTTGCTCAATAAGCACTTGTTCTTCGCAGCGATGGAGGGGGAAACTGCCTGGAGCTCCCCTAAGCTTTCAGAGGGTTTAGGTTACTCTGTTCTCACTAGTCTAGACTCATGATTAACTAATTACTTCCAATTGTCGCATGTTGAGAATGTGAGCTTTGGGGTATATGGAGACACTCTCCCCTAGAACGTAAGCCAGCTGAAACAAGCAATAAGAGTGGTTTTGCCTAATGTCTTTAAAGTGATCATAGAAACGGCATTTGTAAGAGAGAAATGTTGGAAAAAAAACTATTTCACTAAATAGTCAGCACCCTAAAGTGGTTACAGGTTATGCCTCGGTCCTTTTTGTTGTGATTTAGAAGTGGCATCTGTAAGCTGGAGCATCATAAGCCTTATGCCAGAAGCAATTTAGTTGTAGATCACTTTAATTTGAAAGAAAACTACAGTATGTCTCTCATAGACTCCATGAAGATAATTATAAGTGTGTGTCAGAATGTGTGAATAAATGCTGTTATTCTGCTCATTAGGTCACACAGAAAGGTGCTGCCCTCTCCTCATACCAAGTCCTCTCTCCTCATACCAAGTCCTCTTTCTCTCCTCATACCAAGACCTCTCTCTCCTCCCCTTATGCCAAGACCTCTCTCTCCTCCCCTTATGCCAAGACCTCTCTCTCCTCCCCTTATGCCAAGACCTCTCTCTCCTCCCCTAATGCCAAGACCTCTCTCTCCCCTTATGCCAAGACCTTTCTCTCCTCCCCTTATGCCAAGACCTCTCTCTCCTCCCCTTATGCCAAGACCTCTCTCTCCTCCCCTTATGCCAAGACCTCTCTCTCCTCCCCTTATGCCAAGACCTCTCTCTCCTCCCCTAATGCCAAGACCTCTCTCTCCCCTTATGCCAAGACCTTTCTCTCCTCCCCTTATGCCAAGACCTCTCTCTCCTCCCCTTATGCCAAGACCTCTCTCTCCTCCCCTTATGCCAAGACCTCTCTCTCCTCCCCTTATGCCAAGACCTCTCTCTCCTCCCCTTATGCCAAGACCTCTCTCTCCTCCCCTTATGCCAAGACCTCTCTCTCCCCTTATGCCAAGACCTCTCTCTCCCCTTATGCCAAGACCTCTCTCTCCCCTTATGCCAAGACCTCTCTCTCCCCTTATGCCAAGACCTCTCTCTCCTCCCCTTATGCCAAGACCTCTCTCTCCTCCCCTTATGCCAAGACCTCTCTCTCCTCCCCTTATGCCAAGACCTCTCTCTTCTCCCCTTATGCCAAGACCTCTCTCTCCTCCCCTTATGCCAAGACCTTTCTCTCCTCCCCTTATGCCAAGACCTCTCTCTCCTCCCCTTATGCCAAGACCTCTCTCTCCTCCCCTTATGCCAAGACCTCTCTCTCCTCCCCTTATGCCAAGACCTCTCTCTCCTCCCCTTATGCCAAGACCTCTCTCTCCCTTCTTCAGACCTGCCACTTGTTCTGACCATGACAATCAAGCGTCTCTGTTAATGGTGGACAAACACAACTCTCTTTTTTTAATGCAGATCCTACAAGCAATGCAATGCAGATCACTTCATTTTAAAAGAAAACGATGTCCCTCACAGATTCTACAGGGATAATTATAATTGTGTGTCAGAACGTGTGAATAACTGCTGTCATTCTGCTCATTACAGAAGGTCACACAGAAGGGTGCTGCCCTTTTCCTCACGCCAAGACCTCTTTCTCCCCCTTTTTAAGACCTGTCACTTGTTCTCATCATGACAATCAACCTCCTATTTTAATGGGGGTACCAGTGGTGCCACCACAGTGACTCAACTTATTTATATAATGCATGGTGGCTCAGCTCCATAACTATAGGTCTTCTCTGTTGTGGTCACACTCCGGCTCTCTCTACCCATAATTCCTAGCTCACATAACCGTTTATTTGCTTGATTAAGAATTCTCCAAGGTTGTCTGGACACCCGCTGCGACTCTGAGTGAGTGACTCAGAGGCATTAACCCAAAAGAGACCCCTTCCTCATCTCTTTCATTCGTTCCGTCTGTCTGTTGTGGTTTCAAAGCAGACAATTCTTCACCCAACGGAGGATTCTAATGAACATAAGAGAGGCTTTGAGTATGTTTGTATAATTTGTGCTCATTGTACAAATTTCCATGATAACATCAATAGCATTGTACAGTAGTAGTACATGAAACAGACAATCGATAAATACACTATCTTTTGGTATTTATGTCAAATGAATCATGCATTTTGCATCATCATGAGGTGACACTTTGCTTCTTGAAACTCCAAAACCTTGAAAACTGCTGACATGTAAAACATTTTGGGACTGTATCAACAGTGGACTAATGGAAAAAAATACTTTCAGATTGTGCCGGTCTGTGACAACATTATATGTTTTCAGTGAAAAGTAAATCATTTCGTTGCTCACATTCACACTTTCAAGGATCCAATTTCGGTCCGCCTACGTGTCGCGCCAATCGAGGCCCACTGTGTCTGGAGAAGTGAGATGATGAGCTCCTGATTATCCTCTAGACTACGATCAAAATAAACAATTTGTGCGAAACAGTCGAGTTCCCTGCAAATCTATTTGCGAAGCAGTGTCGTCTTGAAAAACACATACCAACCAAAGTGTCTCATTCGGAAAATCTGCATTTATTTAGACTTTACAAAAGTACTTTTTCCTGCTGTCTCTACTTCCTTGATTATATGTCATGAATATCATTGACACTGTCTGAACTCATTCTGCATCTTATAGCCACCAGACAATAAAAGCATCAAGCTGTGGTTTACATCCAGCACATACAGTACCAGTCAAAAGTTTGGACACACCTACTCATTCAAGGGTTCTTCTTTATTATGACTAATTTCTACTTTGTAGAATAATAGTGACGACATCAAAACTATGAAATAACACGTGAAATCATGTAGTAACCAAAAAAGTGTTAAACAAATCAAAATATAAGGCATATTTGAGATTCTTCAAAGTAGCCATCCTTTGCCTTGATGACAGCTTTGCACACTCTTGGCATTCTCTCAACCAGCTTCATGAGGTAGTCACCTGGAATGCATTTCAATTAACAGGTGTGCCTTGTTAAAAGTTAATTTCTGGAATTTCTTTCCTTCTTAATTGAGCCAATCAGTTGTGTTGTGACAAGGTAGGGATGGTATACAGAAGATAGCCCTATTTGGTTAAAGACCAAGTCCATATTATGGCAAGAACCGCTAAAATAAGCAAAGGTAAATGACAGTCCATTACTTTAAGAAATGAAGGTCAGTCAATATGAAAAATGTCAAAGTTTCTTCAAGTGCAGTCGCAAAAGCCATCAAGCGCTATGATGAAACTGGCTGTCATTTAAAACCGCCACAGGAAAGGAAGACCCAGAGTTACCTCTGCTGCAGAGGAGAAGTTCATTAGAGTTAACTGAACCTCAGATTGCAGCCCAAATAAATGCTTCACAGAGTTCAAGTAACAGACACGTCTCAACATCAACTGTTCAGAGGAGACTGCATGAATCTGGCCTTTATGGTCAAATTGCAGCAAAGAAACCACTGCTAAAGGACACCAATGAGAAGAGGAGACTTGCTTGGGCCAAGAGACACAAGCGATGGACATTAGACTGGTGGAAATCTGTCCTTTTGGTCTGATGAGTCCAAATTTTAGTTTTTGGTTCCAACCGCTGCATCTTTGAGACTCAGAGTACGAGAACGGAGGATCTCCGCATGTGTGGTTCCTACCGTGAAGTATGGAGGAGGAGGTGTGGGGGTGCTTTGTTGGTAACACTGTCAGTGATTTATTTAGAATTTAAGGCACACTTAATCAGCATGGCTGCCACAGCATTCTGCAGCGATACGCCATCCCATCTGGTTTGCGCTTAGTGGGACTATCATTTGTTTTTCAACAGGACAATGACCCAACACACCTCCAGGCTCTGTAAGGGCTATTTGACCAAGAAAAAGAGTGATGGCGTGCTACATCAGATGACCTGGCCTCCACAATCACCCAACCTCAACCCAATTGAGATGGTTTGGGATGAGTTGGACCGCAGAGTGAAGGAAAAACGTGTGCTCAGCATATGTGGGAACTCCTTCAACACGGTTGGAAAAGCATTCCCCATGAAGCTGGTTGAGAGAATTTCAAATGTGCAAAGCTGTCATCAAGGAAAAAGATGGCCACTTTGAATAATCTAAAATATATTTTGATTTGTTTAACACTTTTTTTGGTTACTACATGATTCCATATGTGTTATTTCATAGTTTTGATGTTGTCACTATTATTCTACAATGTAGAAAATAGTAAAAAAATAAATAAAGGAAAACCCTTGAATGAGTAGGTGTGTCCAAACTTTCGACTGGTGCTGTAGCTTTAAAGGGATAGTGTGAGATTTGGGAAATTAAGCCCATTTTTGCTTACCCAGACTTCGATGAACTTAAAGATACAATTTTTATGTCTGCGTGCAGTTTGAAGGAAGTTTTGCAAGGCATTGCTAACTTGCGTTAGCAAAATGACTGGAAGTTTACCGGCACAGCTAGCTTCAACTTGCTTCAAACTGGACACAGAGACATAAAAATGAGATAGGTATGGAAGTAAATGCCAGCAGTCTGTGGACATTTCTCCAAGGCCCAACTCAAGCCAGGCAGTTGTCAGGATTCCATCCCTAGTGGAATCCCAATGCAAGCTTGAGTAGGCCTCGTGTCTGGTGGAGGCCTAATGCCACACAAAAGAGTACTACTGGAGCCGCCTGTTTGAGGTAAAGCTGATTCCCTCAAGAAATGCCGTTGTTTAAGATCCCTTGGTAACTGTAGCAACAGTTTACCTTATTTATGTTACTTACATTATTTATGTCACAGACCAGCAGGAGGGGTTTGTGTGAGTTCAGCAGGTTCACAGTATGGCACACTGCAGCAAGAAAGTGTGTGTATGTGTGTGAAAGCGAGAGAGTGAAAAAGAGCGAGGGGAGCATGTTTTCTGTCTCCTCTTGTCAATCTCTCTCTACCCACCCCTCTCTCCCTATCGCTCTCTCCTCTCTCTCTACCCTTCTCTCTCTCTACCCCTCGCTCTCTCTTCTCTCTCAACCCCCCTCTCTCTACCCCTCTCTCTCTCCTCTCTCTTTCTCTCTCTTGCTCTCTACTCTCTCTCTACCCCTCGTACTCTCTCTTCTCTCTCTACCCTTCGCTCTCTCCCTATCACTCTCTCTCTCTTGCTCTCTACTCTCTCTCTACCCCTCTCTCCTCTCTCTCTCCTTCCCTCCTCTCTAGCAGCCCACATACGTTGCTCTGACACACTGCGCCAACCACTATGTATTATTACTCCTTGTCTCGATGCTGTGCTTGCTCTCCCCTCCTAACTGGCGTCAGCAGTGTCGGAGTGACTTCTCTCACTCCCTTCATCTCTCACCCCTCCACAAACTGGTATCGTCTCTAGCATTCCTCACATTATTTAACAGGGTTAAACTTACAGCGTTGTTATTGGGAATTGCATAGACGGGCAAGAAGAACAATGCAACAGGTGATGTGTGGGCTCCCGAGTGGCGCAGTGGTCTAAGACACTGCATCTCAGTGCAAGAGGCGTCATTGCAGTCCCTGGTTCAAATCCAGGCTGCATCACATCCGGCTGTGATTGGGAGTCCCATAGGGCGGCGCACAATTGTCCCAGCGTTGTCTGGGGTTGGCCGTAGTAGGCCGTCATTGTAAATAAGAATTTGTTCTAACTGACTTGCCTAGATAAATAAAGGTTACATTTAAAAAATGTATTGGGTTCAAACAATGTGATGTCAGGTGATGTGTGTTGAATGTCTTGGGATCAAACAGACGTGCTGCTAAATTGCAAAGGCTCTATGACAGTGTTTTACGGTTTCAAAAACGTGGTTAGATGGGTTTTTGCGGTTGAGGGGTTGCTGGCGCCCCCATACTCGGCACAGTAAAGAGGCTAGAACAATAGGCTGTGTGTGGATGTTCTCTCATTCATGTCTGAGGTGTGTGTGTGTGTGTTATATCCACACCTTCACTTCCCCTTGATGAGTTTGGTATTCCTTCACGCCTCCACACTGCTGTCCCGACGAGGCACCGATAGGGGTGTGTTGTCACAAGGTGTGTGTGTGTGTGTGTGTGTGTGTGTGTGTGTGTGTGTGTGTGTGTGTGTGTGTGTGTGTAAATGGATACCTGTTGGTTTGGTCTAGGAGTGTGAAACAGGTCTACATCTGCATGCGGCTCAGTGGATCTGAAAACAAACAGATGTCACTTCTCCATGGAGCTATTAGAGCCTTCGTCTCCATAACAGCAACAGGCGTGAAAGGTGATTGGCTACACAGCTTCAGTTTGGATAGAACATTCTCTAACTAAGGAACTTCGTTTTCAGGAAGTTGGCTGGTTTCCTTCTGTTGCACTGAGAATTAATGTTTTGCAGCCATTTTGTTTCCAACAGAAACCAGTTGAGAAAGATGGCAACTCATTTATGGTTGGAGGAGGTGCAAGAAGAAAACTGAGTAATGGCGTTTCCTTTTAAAGTTCTCCTCTTTTGTATGCTGGCGACACATTGTAATGGAATACTGATTCATCCAAATCCCCTTCTATAATTATTGAAAGGGCACCATGTAGCATTTGTGACCAATCGGCCATTATCCCCGGCTGGCTTGCCTTAAAAACAAATTATATTCAGACGTCCCCGAGACATTTGGAAATGTAGGTTCCTAATAAGGAAATCGGTCGATATCCAGACAAAGTGGCTCATTCCCTGGTATCAAATGTGGGTGCTAAAGGACTAATGAATTCAGGCAGAGAGAGGGAGAGCAAAGAGAGGGAGAGAGCATGACGGGAGGTAGAATAGAAGAGGCCTGCCAGAGTGACCCCCTCACCCAGACTTCAGGGACAGAGGGGAGAGATGGAGAGAGCCAGGCCTGAGAAACTTTTTCTTCCTAAAGCTCACTCCGTCTTTGTCTGTCTTTGACTTTGGGCAACCATGTCTCCTCCTGATGGGTGGTTTAATGACCGCGGTGGCAGAATCCCTTTATCTCTCCAAGCAGAGGGGCTCTGGATCTAGCAGCCCTGCCATGGCCTTTCCCGTCTGAGATCCAGCCAGCCAGCGGAGGGAGGGGAGGAGGACAGGGTCTGGAGCCCAGCCAGCCTTCTCTGATCCTGGGGTTAGAGCTTAGCTCATCACAGCCTCCACCGGCTGCCTGGGGTTTTCGGGAATTTCCCAAAGGTTACTGGCCAAAAGACAATGACATGGTCTCTATGAAGACTGCAGCATCGTGCCACTTACTCATTGACTGACATCTAGGGCGATGAAGAACAGAGCCAAAGATGGCTAAAGGATGAATGTACCCCAAACAAAACACACTGGGGGTTACTGTAGTAAAGCTGACAGGATCTGTGGGTAATGACGACGTCTTTCCCAGGTTTGGGTGGCCATTGATGGGATGAAGGGTTTTATTTAATGGGTTTTATCTATTGAGTTTATTTATAGAGTTGAATTGAGCAGGGACAATGTACAACAAAAACAGCCTCAGTAAACTTGAGAAAATATACATTGTTCCAGATTTAGCCAGCAGCTCATTTCAGTTTTGGATGATTAGCTGTTAGTGAGAGTGTTGTTTGGAACAGATGGGATGGTGTAAATAATTGTTTTATTTTATTATTTTGACGTCTCATCTCAAGAGCATATCTTCGATTTCTCAACTCACCCTCCAATCCAGTCTTGTTATCCTTTAGTCTTTTGTAATCTTGCTCATGAAGAAGCGATATCAATAAATGTTTTAAGTGGAATCACTTTTTCCATATTTTAATTGTATGTCACAGATTTTGACATTTTCTTGTGTTTTAACAAGACATTTGTGATTCCCAAAATATTGTTTTGCCACCTACACAGTCAGGGACACAGAGGATCTGTTTTCCTACACTTGTGTAGATTGTAAAATGTTTCTTTTTAACGGTGCCATTGGCTAAAGCTGAACTAAACCGTGTATGTTTTGACAGACATTCCAAAGCTGTTGAGCGATGCGTGGTGAGAAGTTATTTCCCCTGCTCTTTTACTTCATTTACCTTTTGTTTTCTTGTCACCACTTTCTCATCCTACTACACTGAAAGGTTTCACTGACTGAAGTATATAAGGAAACGTTTCCGATGACAACTTGTCAACAGTTTTAGCTTTTCTGAGCAGGAATGATCATCTTTTCTCTGACTGTGCTCATCCATGTTTAAGAGTGTAAATGTGTGCTTCTCGAAACCAGTACAACAGTTAACAGGGTCTTTACCCGTTAGCTAAATCATAGCTGATACTTACATTGTTATTTATTGGCGTTAAGCAATTTCACATGCCTCAGAAGCTCAGGTGCAGTTAAGGTCTGTGGGTTTGTGGCTTCCCATAGTGGACTTCCCATTGCTACAGTATCTATCTTCAGCATGTATCTACAGTATGTACTGAATCACCACAACACCCATTATGGTGTCCCTCAGACTAGAGGTTTCTGGGAATTTAGGTCTGTGATTCTTGTTAAAACATCTCACTTTCCCAGAGGAGTGCTGTGAAAACGTAGTTCTGCACGACTATTGATTGCTGTGCTACGATCTGTGGGTTTGTGACTGTCCGTAGTCAGATTTCCACATCTACAATATCTACTGGACTGTATCACCACTACCCATTATGGTGTCCCTCGTAGTGTAGTGCTTTCAGAATGTCTGTGATTCTGGTTAAAACATCACACTTTCCCAGAGGAGTGCTGTGAAAACGTACTTCCTCGCCGCCGTAGATTGCCGTCAACACACCCTCGAGATTGACCGAGTTAGTTTTTCTTTTTCTCTTCTTGGTTCATAGACTCTGCTAATGACAACCATTTGGTTGTAAGTAAGTGAGAATCTTCGCTCCCGTGGGTAGCTTTTTTACCATGCCAACACAATTTATTTAACCTTTATTTCGACATGCAGTTATGCTGAGACCAAGGCCTCTTTCTCAGGTGAGTCCTGCATACACATCAATATACAATATACACATCAATAATACACATCAATATTCACTAAGCAAGCCATTTCAAATCTCAAATGGCTGAGGAGTAGAGAGTGGGAAGAGTTTTGTGGGAAGGCCAAGGTAATAATCAGTAGCTGCCAACTAGATATTGTGGCGTCCATTAAAGGAAACATTGGGCGTCTGTCAGGGACTTGTCATATAACGGGGATGTTGAAGGTGTCTTTTAAAAACAGTGCAACTCTCTTTAACAAGTCTTTATCTGTCTCTGCTCAGCGACGGTTATTATTTCTAGAGGCAGCAAGCCCAAGCGGCTTCTGCTGCCATCACCACCCAAGCTAAACAAACAAGGAAAAAATGCCTGGCTGGCTGCTTCGAAATGTAGGGGGGGGGATCTTGAATTACAATGAATGGAGATAATTTGGGTGTAATTTTAAGTTTGTATTACATAATTAGACCTAAACGTGGTTGACTTTATACTGGTGTGGGAACAGGGTTTTATGGAGAATGTTTTGTCATAGCGTGTAGGCTAAAGAAATCTAGCAGGCAGTGATTATACTGTCAGCGATAGTTGTGCTCAAGCTTGTTTTCCACACAATTCACAGAATCATTGTGACTGTTACGCAAAAGCTTCTGCTCCTTGGATAGCATAGGCCATTATCAAACTTCCTCCAGCAGGCTTTGTATTGTGAGATTTTTTTTCTCTGCATCTTTCAAGGAGGCTCTTGCTTGCTTCAGCTCTGGGATGTTAATAGATGTAAAGTAATTTATTTTGTATCCTTGTAGATTTGAGCATGGGCCTGCAACACGGTGTTTGGAAGACAAGCACACCTGTTGCACAAAGACATTGGTGAAGCTACTAGTTGTGAATATACAACGAAACAAGCCTTGGCTTGGCTATTTCAGTTTTTGACTCGACCGTTCTTAAATGGATTATCTCCACCCTTCTCAGGGTTTTCGCTCAGCAATTAGCGTGACAAATTCGCAACGGTCTCTCACAAACACTCTGAATATCCACCCTGATATTTCTCCTGGACTGAGGCCACAATTGGCCAATGCCTTTTAGGAGCAAGTCTGAGGTTTGTTGTAACTGTTGGATTACATGCATGCTGTTCCTGTACATCTTTTATGAGCAGTCTGTTATTTCCATCACTGCGTTTGTGAATGTGGCTTTTTTACAAGGCGATCGAAACTCCATCTTAATGGCTACGCACGTGGGTCGCTAACAGGCAGGAAATCAATGCAAGGCCTCACCCTAGCTCGTTGAATTCTTCATCCTCGATTTTGGATGAAGCAGTCCCCACTTTACCCCTGTGTAGGCTTGGGCGGAATCCAGATTTTCACATCATATTACCGTCTTTCTCTCATCCTGGGATTTACTGTATTATCGGCATAGCACACAAGGGGGCGCTAAAAACGCAAGAAAGCCCATTAGGCCACTTTTACCAGAATGCTAACAAAACTGTCACAAATTAATTGCGAAATCACATAGACGCTGTTAGATAAATGCTAACGAGCGGGGAAAAAAGTGATAACGAACATAAACGAATTGCAAAGACAGGCAAATCCAGCTCATAAAGTTATACAAGCATAGCTAGTACCTACCGAATGTCGTTTTCGGTGAGTGTGGATAATTACAAGTGAAAGTGAACAAGATAGATTGTGCAAATGAACAAAGTTGTGATGCATGCTTTTCTGAAGGAAGAGCAGCATGTGTACATTGAGCAGATGGGAGAAGAATGGAGGAGAAAAAGTGGCAGCTGTACAGAACTCACCCAGAGCTCTCTCTGACTTCTGGCAGAAAGACATTATAAGATATAATTTAGTAGTGAATTGTGTACAAGTGTAACTTCATCACCTCATGTGCGCCGCACAACAGACTCGCCGATAGATATAGAATGCTATTGCTTTCTCCCGTTGTGCTATTTACAAACAAACACGTGACTGGCTCAACTGTTCTGGGGAACTACGGTAAGCTTCATAATGTAAAATAATGTGACGGGTGAATTGAAGAACACAATCTGCTTTATCTCCTAACGTATTGCACAAGTTGACTGCAGGTAAAAACTTGAAAAGTAGCTACAAATATTCACATGTATTGAAAAACTTCAAAGAGTTTAGACTTTTTCCAAATACCCCGGTATATGGTATACCGCCCAAGCCTACCCCTGTGAGCTTTTCAGTTTTTCTTCCTCTGTTAATGTCGGCGTAGTACTCTCTTTTGCTTGTTAGCCTTGACTTAAGTGGTTGTGTGGTGTGAAAAATCTGTTGTAGGGCATTGAGCCTGAAAATGTTTTAAAGGCCTCTCTCTAAACCCTGAAATATCACTTGGCCAACTTGATAGAACAACTTTACACTTTAACGTGTCATTTTACTCATGGATATAATGTGTGCTTCCTGTCGAACACTGACTTGATCATTAGGCCTCGTGCCGGTCCCGTGTGGCTCAGTTGGTAGAGCATGGCGCTTGCAACGCCAGGGTTGTGGGTTCATTCCCCACGGGGGGACCAGGATGAATAAATAGGATGAATCAATAGGATGAATCAATTTGTAAGTCGCTCTGGATAAGAGCGTCTGCTAAATGACTTATATGTAAATGTATATGTGCTTGCAAATAATATATTAAAGGAATATAGCCCATGCTTAGTTTATTTAAAGCTTACTTGGATGTATGCTGCTTTTATGCGATTATATATGGTTGTGCTACATGCTTCCTGTTTTTACATTGACTTGATCAGTGCTGATGAATACGAATAGGCTACGTAGAAGGAATAATATAGCCTATATGCATTGTTAGCCTACTTAAATTATTTATGTATGCATACTTATGTCAGCCCAGTCTGTTTTCTTTGAACCAGCATCTTCCTCTCTCTGACGGTAGTGGTGGGAGCACTCATCCAGATCCCTGTGATCTAAACACAGGGCCCCCTAGCGAGGCTACCCACTGTTTATGTTCTGATCAATCTGATAGGGCCCCGTCAGAGTTCCGCTGCATCTCATAGGCCCGTCACAGCGCTGCGGCCAAAAGGAAGAAATAAAGGCTCTGTGCCAGGAAAAAAAGCCAGCAGGGATCCTGCTCGCCTGTCAGTGTGTCAGCCCAGAGGCCGGCCCCGTGGATCCCCAGGCTCGCCTGACTAGCTAACCCCAGCAGGGTGGCCCTACCCCGGACCCGACTGGGGAAGGTGACCCCCCCCTGGCATCCATCCAAGGCTAAGAATCCCCTAGGCCTCACTCTGGCTGTCCTCTCTGGCTGCATGCCCAGTTGTCATTATCACCACCAAGAACAGATCTGTGGCAAAATGGCAAAGTTCTCTTTCTCAAACACACACAACACCAACACCACCAGCAACTCTGTTACTGCTCAGCTAGTCCTCTCACATAGCAGACAGAACTCAGTTTAAGGTTAAACAACAGGGGTCGTCTTTCAGAAAGAAACTTGCAATCAGATCCCATCACACTTACCAAACAGGTGTACTAGCTAACCCACTATGTGAGCAGAATGACATCTAGGGGGTCAAGTCAATGGGGAGGAAGACAGAGGAATGACTGCATTTCATACAGCAGCAACAATAAACAAAGTGGTGGATCTCTGTGGGTGGCCACTGTCTCTGTGGGTGGCCACACACACACACACATGCACACACATCCGTCTCCACTGCCTCCGAGCGTACGTGACTGACTGTGACCGCGCTTCTCTCCGTTGGATGACCTCCATCTTGCTCCACTAGAGGAGAAAGGGTTTATGGGTAGTATGTTGCGGCGACGGTGGCTTCTGGTTGGCTGCCCTTGTCCTCCTTATCTCATCCACTGTTGTTTTGGCTGCACAACACACTCTGCTCAACAGATTGCTCTATGCTATAGGCTAGCTCCTGTACTAGGCCTTTGACTTATGTTAGTGGCTATAGGCTAGCTCCTGTACTACAACTTTGACTTATGCTAGTGGCTCTATGCTATAGGCTAGCTCCTGTACTACACCTTTGACTTATGCTATTGGCTCTATGCTATAGGCTAGCTCCTGTACTACACCTTTGACTTATGCTAGTGGCTCTATGCTATAGGCTAGCTCCTGTACTTTAACTTTGACTTATGCTAGTGGCTCAAAGCTATAGGCTAGCTCCTGTACTTTAACTTTGACTTATGCTAGTGGCTCTAAGCTATAGGCTAGCTCCTGTACTTTAACTTTGACTTATGCTAGTGGCTCTAAGCTATAGGATAGCTCCTGTACTTCAACTTTGACTTATGCTAGTGGCTCTATGCTATAGTTTAGCTCCTGTACTTCAACTTTGACTTATGCTAGTGGCTCTATGCTATAGGCTAGCTCCTGTACTTCAACTTTGACTTATGCTAGTGGCTCTATGCTATAGGCTAGCTCCTGTACTACGACTGACTTACGCTAGTTTAATACTCTGTCTCCTGTCTATCACTCTGTTTACAATGGAGGCAGTTGTTTCTTTCCCAAAAGCATGTACCTGCCACAAATGCCTCTTCGTGAGTCTAAATGAGAACGCCTGTTCCGACCGTAAGATTGTGTTTCGCAGTCACTGAAGTGTCTGTTTTTCTTTCGTTGTCTTTTCTTCTGTCCTTGTGTCCATAAGATGGATGATAATGATAGAGATGAAGTCGGGGGTAGAATGTGGGATGTGGTCCACCTGTCACACAGGTGTCGGCTTTGGCTTGTTTTGAGCCCTCGCCTGATGACAGTCGCAGGCTGTTGATGATATACTTCACTGTTGTTGCTGCGGCTGGTTTATAAATTGGCTCTGAATTTTAAACCAAATAGGAATGTAGCTGTGGGGGGAGTGCATAAATCAAATGTAGATTGTCCTCCTTTCACTCCACAATCGCTCCTGAATTACAAGGAAGATGGTTGAGTAACCTACCGTTGTTTTCAAGATCCACCATATTATTAGCGCTTCTACTAAACCACCTTGCATAGACAGAATCCAGAAACGACAGTATTTTACAGTCCAGACATGTTTTCACTTTTGAGGTTCCCTCAACCTAATAACCTGTACCCAACCTGGCAACCCCAACCCAACCTGACAACGCCAACCCTACCTGGCAACCGACACCCAATCTTATTTGGCAACATAGTCTGACGTGATGCAGCCCTCAGGTATTCGTTACCTTTGGTTGCCCTCATTCAGATTAAGCAGCATGAATCATCATAGTTATGCAGCATGCTTGGATCTGTAGTCAACATAAAGCCTGCATACATTCCTATTGTCTGCTAGGGGGGTTAGTACATGGGAAATTCAAATAACATGTACTGGCTGACCAAACCTATACTTCCACAGTATTAGCAGAGCTCTCCTTGCAAGACAGTAGCAGTAATCAGTATTGTGTCATATTTTGTGTCAATGCAATGTTTTTCTCTGACTAGGCTATGAGTAAATCCTTTGCAACAAAACAGGTAGCTCAGATCACACCTGCTATTACAGCTGATTTCGACCAGTATTATTTATCATCTCAATCGATGGGTTTAATGAGATGCGATGCCGGGGCCACCCTTTAAAACAGCCATTCCTATTCATGAGCTTTCCGGACTTTGAAAGCGAGTTTGTGAGGCTTTTAGTCAAGCCGGGTGTCCAAATCCTGCCCCATTTTTCAGAGCAGACGTAAGAGGCACAGCCTGGCCCTGAGCGTGTGCCAAAACAAGAAACGAGTGAAATGTCTAGCTTTAATTTCAGAGATGAGGGGGGAGTTGGAGGAGAGTGTGGGATGGGGTTTGGCTCATTTCATGGGAAAGGAGACGTCTTGGCTGGGTGTACTACAGTCCAGTCCAGCATGTGCACTAATCATGACCTGGTGCAGGCTGGGAAAAGGACAGGAAAACAACAATGTGTTATCACACTAAACCAGAACACCAGGAATATTCTATTCTATTCTATTAGAAGCAGTACTTGATTGGATTAATGGCTGAAGACTGTAGGCTATATCAGACAAAGAGTGAATGAATTAACTGATAAGGAATTGCTTGTTTTTTTTGGGAGCACAACCACAAGGGAGAGAGCATTGTAACTACAGGTGTGTAAGGCTATTTTAGCACTTGTTAGTCTTAAGTAGGCAGCCAAGCAACCGCAATTAGTGCGAGCAGGCGTTGTTTAGTGGTTATTAGGTCTGGAAACCTTAAATAAAAACTCCCATTTAAAATTCTCATGATGGGAATGGGATGCAGCCATGTTGTTACAACTGTCATTATAAAATTAATTATACACCCTCTCTCTGCAGTCTCCAACTCCAGCCAGAATGTTTCAGGTGTGCTCACGCATACCCAAAAAAACTCTGTCAACAAAGGGACGAAGGAAAGCAGGAAACCGCCGGAGGTCCTGGAGAGTTATAAATAGGGCTGGCGCTTCGCCCTTCCCAGGGTGTGTGCGCTTTGCCCTTGACTCGTTCCACCTTAAAAAGCACTAGAAAGACGATTTCAACACCCACAATCTCAGATTGTTCTGAAATCATTTCTGTAGTAAGAAACTGATAAGATTAGCATTCCTGAAACATTATTTTGTTGAAAGATAAATCAAATTGTCTTATCTGTTTCTAACTACAGAAACCATTTCAGTGCAATCTGAGATGGTGGGATGGATTGAAATGACCCTCTTCACACCTTTCCAACGGTCCTCTTCCTAAAACAAACTCAGGAGATCTTCCTGTGCCATACCCTGCCTTACCATACCATACCTTACCCTGCCTTACCATACCCTACCTTACCATACCTTACCCTGCCTTACCATACCCTGCCTTACCATACCTTACCCTGCCTTACCATACCATACCTTACCCTGCCTTACCATACCATACCTTACCCTGCCTTACCATACCTTGCCCTGCCTTACCATACCCTACCTTACCATACCTTACCATACCTTACCCTGCCTTACCATACCATACCATACCCTGCCTTACCATACCATACCTTACCCTGCCTTACCATACCCTACCTTACCATACCTTAACCTGCCTTACCATACCCTGCCTTACCATACCTTACCCTGCCTTACCATACCCTGCCTTACCATGCCATACCTTACCCTGCCTTACCATACCCTGCCTTACCTTACCTTACCCTGCCTTACCATACACTGCCTTACCTTAACTTACCCTGCCTTACCATACCCTGCCTTACCATACCATACCCTGCCTTACCATACCCTGCCTTACCATACCATACCCTGCCTTACCATACCCTGCCTTACCATACCCTGCCTTACCATACCCTGCCTTACCATACCCTGCCTTACCATACCCTGCCTTACCATACCTTACCCTGCCTTACCATACCCTGCCTTACCTTACCCTGCCTTACCATACCCTGCCTTACCATACCTTACCCTGCCTTACCATACCCTGCCTTACCATACCTTACCCTGCCTTACCATACCCTGCCTTACCTTACCCTGCCTTGCCATACCCTGCCCTGTTGTGGTAATCTCCATCCGGAGCACTGGGAATCTTGTGGTGTTCCATATCGGAAGTCTCCCCTCCCTGTAACAGAGTAGCATAATCCCCTGTGGGGTTAGAACTGGAGCAGAGAGTTTACACACATACACACACACACAGAGTTCCTGGGAGACATGCCATTGGTGTAACACCGAGTACATGCTGCTGAGTGATAGCACTTGACATCATGCTGATATGATATTACATCTTTCCAGCACTGATAGACATAGTAGTGCAGATTGACAGACACTCTGTCCTTAGCCAATCACTTCAGGCTACCAGGTGCACCATGCAACCTAACTGGAGTACCTGTAGTTCAGAGTTAATTAAATAAATGATAGGATTAGTGCTTCCTTACAAGCTGAGGATTTGAAATGGATATGTCCTTCAAGGTTTTTAATTAACACATGATTGGGGAGATTAATGGGTAAACTTATAGGAGTTGTTAGGTAATTTCCTCCGGCTGCATAAAGTGTGTGTGTGTGTGTGTGTGTGTGTGTGTGTGTGTGTGTGTGTGTGTGTGTGTGTGTGTGTGTGTGTGTGTGTGTGTGTGTGTGTGTGTGAGAATGATCTCGGTGATACGTGCTGACAGTGTAGGAAACCAGCCACAGAACAGTGTAATAGATCAGCCTGTGTGTTTATCTCTCTAAATGAGGAGCTGGACTTGGCGGTGGTTCCTCAAGACCCTTAGCTAATTCAGCTGTAAATAAGGCAAAAACACAGTCCCAACTTCATCAGCCAAACTACAGTGTAATAACTACGTTAGTATACACTCACTGCTATTTTATACTACATTTGTGCTACTTGTAAAGTTTTTCGGTTTCTATTCTCATTCTATTCGTGTGAGAACGGTTCGCTGTGTGGAAATTGCTAGGTGTTGCAGAATAGAAATTGCTGGTTGCACAATTACGGCTATTCAGCCAGGGCCATGTGGGTCACTGTCACTCCTCTCTGCTGCAGATGAGAGAAGGATAAAGAAGGATGAAAGACCCAGGTCCAGCTCTCTGTCTGTACTGGACAATAGCCTCTCTACTTCCGTCTAGTGCTGCCCCCTCTTCATCAACACTTTCATGCTTACAGTGGAGCGGTTGTTGGTGAGCCACGAAATGACCTCTCCTACCATCCCACTCATCCATCCCACAGGCCCGTACCCGAATAGTGGTGATAGAAATGTCTTGTGTAGAGTTAACATGATTCTACATGACAGAGAGGCATGTCTCTTTTACACAATGCATTTTTATCTGAACACTCTGTAGTGTTGAATCGTCCTGAACAGGCCCCAGAGCCACGTCTCTGTTGTCTCTACTCTGTACTCGGCCTCTCATAAAACACTATCATTCATGTCAGCCTTATTGTTGGGCTTTGGCCCCTCGCGTATCCCTCGCACTCACCCTGCCTTCATCTCAGCTCTCTGCATTGTACCACTCGTCACGTCCCAGGTTTATCATTCGGCTTTCGGCGCGTTTTGTTTCAGCCGCCATCCCACCGCGCAAGGCAATTGTCAATTAAGACCCCGAAGCGCTCCTCCAATCCGACGGCATAAAAGCGCTCAATAGTAGGCCTCACAGGAGGCCGTGCTATTTAGCCGAGAACAGACGTGGATCTGAATAACTCATCTAAATGAAAAGTTGCTGCTGCTACCAGGTCAATACCACCCCATGGTTTGTGACGTGCTCCTCTCTTTGCTTTTTCCATTGTCTTGTACTCCTGGGAGCCGGTTTAATATGAAGCGGTGCGAGGTAAATAATGATGGCGAGGGCAAGGGCTGTGAAATTCCTTATTTGTATTAGCGTGACGAGAATATAGGCGTACCCCGCCGCTACTGTCGACGCTTCTCTCTCTCTCAGCCCGCCACCCGGCCTGTGTGTGTGTGCGTCGCCCGTATATCAATTTGCGGAGGCGGCAGTGATCTGGGGAGAGAAGGGAAGGCCACCATTAATGTGTTTCTGATATTCCAGCGGGTATCATAGCATGGCACCGGGGTAAACGAAGCAATCATCACTCAAGATTTATGGGCCAGAAACGGTACCGCAGACGCACGCCACGCTTGGCTCACCGCCGCCAACGAGAGAGAGGAGTTGGATGAGGAGGAACACGGGGATAGTGTATTGCGTTAATCACGTACATGCTGTGAGCTGCATACCATTAAAGTGGCTCTGTTTCTTTGCAGTAGCAGAAAAGTTTCCACTCCATTTTGACTCTGTCGCTTGTTTTGTTTTACCCTGTTGAATTGTGTTTTGCACTCGGTCGGTAGGAACTGTTGTTGATGAGGGATGATGATGAGTGGCCCTTGTAGCTGGATTACAGCATGTACTGTATCATCATAGCTCTGTGCCTGTAAAACACAGTGTGACAACGTTGTGCACTTCAAAGCAGGAAATAGGAACGCTCTCTGGCACTTCTGCGTTCATATGAAGAAAAGAGAAATCATCTTCCTGGGTAATATAGGTTTTTTAGGAAGGTTCCTTCCTGAAAGGAAAAGACAGAAAGAAAGGGTAGAAGAAATAAAGCAATTGAAACATGTTTGAATGAGAACAGGAAACATGTCCCACCTGAATTGACTGTACTGTGACTGGATAATGTTGGTTCATCTTCCAGTCAAACATAGAAACTAAGCAAATACTTCTGCTATTGTACAGATATGAAGATGTTGATATTACCATTCCATCCAATACCTTCTTATTTCACTTATATGAGACTTACTTAAGTTAGTGAAGGCTCGCGGGTTCGTTTCCCGCTGGGAACACCAATATTAAAGCATCTGATGAATGGTATATATTATAATTATATTGCATAAGCACAACGTTCCTTTTTACTGAATCTTCATCTCTGTCTGCAGGGAAGATGTCTGACGTCCGCGCCGCAAGGAAACGGCAGCAGCTGAACAACCTGGTCGCCATGGTGACGGAGCTGGCCCGACCGGGGGACACAGTGGTGGATTTCTGCAGCGGAGGGGTGCGTCCGTCAGTCCTTCGGTCCGTCTCTCTATCCTTCCATCCCTCTCCGTCCGTCTGTCCTCATTAGTCTGTCTGTCAGAAATCAGGATGAAAGGGTGCATTTCTTCTCTTGTCTTCTTTCCCCTCTCTCTTTTTGAAAACCCTTGTTATTCCATGCACAGACAGACAGACAGGAGGGAGACGGAGTGGAGTGATGAAGGGAGTGTACAGTACACTTCACAGCAGTAGCACTGACTGGGTGGGTAATGGGTCAATATTGGAATGGACAGAGCGGTAGGCCGCTACTGATCACACAACCCCTTTGATGTGCTCGGCTTCTCTTTGAGCCTTGTTTTTCCTCCATATGTATTTGTCTTGTCTTTTTCCATGTTGTTGTTTCTCCAGGGCCACGTCGGGATCGTTCTGGCTCACACGCTGCCCGACTGCCAGGTAGGTTGAAAGTTGAAACAACTGTCTTGTCTACCAAGTTGAAACTAGCTCGCCATTTGCTCTCATTAGGGTGGCTTGACATAATTCATACGGAGTTACACATTCGTGTTGTGTTTTTCCAGAGAATTGTAGATTTTCGAGCATGTCGTATCTCATTCATGTCTTTGCAAATAACAGTCTTAGTAGGAAAATGTTATTATTTTACATTGTAGAATTGTAGAATTTTCCCAAATAAATCTTAGACTTTTAGCCTATAGCTGTCCAGTAAGCTATTCATAACCTTGGAGGTAAGAGTCAACTAAGAGTAGCGTTAGATTAGCAAAGTGTAAGAGGTAATAATATATAAATAAATAATATGCCATTTAGCAGCCACTTTTATCCAAAGGGAATTAGTCATGCGTGCATACATTTTTTACGTATGGGTGGTCCCGGGAATCCATTTGTTTTGCCGTAACAAGAGCAATGCTCTACCAACTGAGCAACAGAGGAGCAGAGTTGATTAGCTAAATGTAAGAGGTCATCTTGTATGGTTAACTGTAGGTGATCCTGATAGAGAACAAGGAGGAGTCTCTGGTTAGGGGGAAGGTGAGGAGTGCTGAACTGGGCCTGACCAACATAGGCTTCATCCATGCCAACCTGGACTACTTCACTGGACCCTTCCACATAGGGGTGAGTACAGAGGAATATTATACTAGAACTTGTTTTTGATATCATTTAATATGGTCATTTAACAGATGCTTTTGTCTAAAGGAACTTACAGGACTGTCGACATTGACAGTGGCACGTACATGCAGTTTGTGAGTCCTATAAGGAAGTCAAACCCACAACAAGGTGTTGCCAGAACTATGCTAGTCTAACCCACTGAGACATTCATATTCACTACACAGACATTAATATAGAAGCTCATTCCATCTCTTTTACTTGACGTACTTACTGTACACCATGAGACTTACTACTGTCAAAGACAGCTTAACAAACGATTTGATTTCACCAGTACTTCTAGATGGCTCATCTTCTCAACTTGTCAATGTGACACTTGAAGACTCAGTTTGCACACGAAAGGAATCGTCCTCATTCTCTCTGCTCTCAAAGTGTCTTATCTACATTGTCACAGAGTGAGCAGCATGATTCCTTTTTTGTTCAGTTATGGATTTAGAATGATTTCCCAGAACTGGAACCTATTTTGCTAGAAGTTTAGCCCACATACGTATGTTTGAATGTTGGAGAGGAAACAAATGACATTTCCTTAGAAAAACTTTTTACTGCTTTTTTTGGTAACTTCAGCTCTCCAGTTGATTATAATGGGGACCTTGTCCTTCCCTTCTCTGAGGATTTTATCAGAAGAACATTACGACCAAGCTTTTCAGTGCTCCATTTTCATTAGAAGTATCTTTTTCTCCCCCGCCGCCTCCTCTTCCTCCAATACTTTGAAAAGAAAACACATTTTCCTTTTAATTGCTTACTTTGCAGAGCGTTGAAGTGGAGTGAAAACAAACACCCTGCCAAAAGATGTAGTAGCAATATGTGCAATTCAGGCAGAGGTTAGAAGGAATAACCGTTTGGAAGAGTAAATGTTTATCATAAAGTCAAAATGTTTCAACTCCCCAGCTATTTGCACCGTTTATTACGTTGACCTCTCATTTTGACCACATGAAGCATCTGACTCCGCTAGTTGACTCATTTGCATCTGTATCAGCCTGTGTGTGTGTGTGTGTGTGTGTGTGTGTGTGTGTGTGTGTGTGTGTGTGTGTGTGTGTGTGTGTGTGTGTGTGTGTGTGTGTGTGTGTGTGTGTGTGTGTGTGTTTTGTGGCTCGTTCACACACAAGTCTCCTTTGCTGTGCTAGATAATTGTGATTGTGGTTTATTTCACTCAGCGAGAGGCTGCTACCGCAGTTCTAAGTTACTTGCTCTCTCCTCTCTCCACACAGAGTCTGTGGGCCAGATGAGATTAGAGCCTACAACTTACACTGTGTGTGTGTGTGTGTGTGTGTGTGTGTGTGTGTGTGTGTGTGTGGGTCTCCCGCAGTGTATTTCAATTCCTCTCCTGCCAGAATCGAATAAAAGCCCACGTTCATCAGCGGCACTCTAACGACCTGAACTGCCTAATTAGTCCCAAATTAAATGAGTTGTCGTTAATTACACTATTATCAGGTCTATTTTGATCTGCTTGTGTTGGTTGTTGGCCACAAAACAGGCGCTTGTTTGATTTAGGAATTCATTAGCTTGGTTCAACCAGCTTGGATGCTAACTTCCCCATTGTGTCACTTCACTCATCACGGTGAGGTCAGAGTTCAGTCAGGGTTAACCAGGGCAGGAAGTAACCTCTCTCGCCCCAAATGAACTGTAAGGCCTGAGTGTGTATTAAACCTAGATGCTAAATGTCGGTGTTAATCATGTATTTATTTGATTGGGACAGATACAATGAAAACATCCACCTTTAACTATCATATAGGTGTCAGATCATCGTTCATAATAATTGATTGGTAAACTAAATGTCTATTATGTTATATTACAGTATATGATGTCTCTAAAATATGTAAGACATAATGTTTAAATGTAAATGTAAAACATGTTATGGCCGTCTCTCCTTCCAGTACATTATGTTACTAGGTGTTCAGACAGAGTGAGTCATCATAGCTGAGATTCAGACTAGAATCTGGACTGTACTTCAGGCTTGCTGCTTCTCCCTGCTTCCCCCAGGCTGAGGTCCAGGGGGTTTATATTTGTCTATCAGTCCCTCACTAAAAGAGGTCAAACATGATGTTGAAGGTAGACTCTGTGATATGACGTAGATGCAGAAAGAATCAGCGTAGTGGGTGAATTTCCACAACTAAGAGCGTTGAAAGAAAGGCTCAACTTCTCCACTGTGAATGTGTGAAGCGAACGCGTGCACGTGTGCAGATACTGTGTGTGAGCGAAGTCTTGCATCTCGCTCATCTCAGTATCTGCGGTGATACCTTTTTAAAAACAAAATGTAAAACGTATTCTATGTCCATCTATTGTCCCAGGTATATTATGTTACGAGGTGTTCAGACAGTGAGTCATCGTAGTGAGTTTCAGACTAGACAGACATTGTGCTGAAGGCTTCCTCCTCTAATCTCTCTGTCTGTGACACCAATAGAAGGTACACTACATGACCAAAAGTATGTGGACACCTCCTTGTCGAACATCTCATTCCAAAATCATGGGCATTAATATGGAGTTGGTCCCCCCTTTGCTGCTATAACAGCCTCCACTCTTATGTGAAGGCTTTCCACTAGATGTTGGAACATTGCTGCGGGGACTTGCTTCCTTTTAGCCACAAGAACATTAGTGAGGTCGGGCATTGATGTTGGGCGATAAGGCCTGGATCACAGTCGGTGTTCCAATTCATCCCAATAGTGTTTGATAGGGTTGAGGTCAGGGCCAGTCAAGTTCTTCCACACCGATCTCGACAAACCATTTCGATATGGACCTCGCTTTATGCACAGTGGCATTGTCATGCTGAAACAGTAAAGGGCCTTCTTCAAACTGTTGCCACAAAGTTGCAAGCACAGAATCGTCTAGAATGTCATTGTATGCTGTAGGGTTAAGATTTCCCTTCACTGGAACTAAGGGGCCCAAACCATAAAAAACAGCCCCAGACCATTATTCCTCCTCCACCAAACTTTACAGTTGGCATTCTGCATTGTGGCAGAAAGCATTCTCCTGGCATCTGCCAAATACAGATTTGTCCGTCAGACTACCAGATGGTGACGCGTGATTAATCACTCCAGAGAATGCGTTTCCACTGCTCCAGAGTCCAATGGCGATGAGCTTTCCACCACTCCAGCCAGCGCTTAGCATTGCACATGGGGATCTTAGGCTTGTGTGCGGCTGCTCGGCCATGGGAACCAATTTCATGAAGCTCCCTACAAACAGTTATTGTGCTGACGTTGCTTCCAGAGGCAGTTTGGAACTCGGTAGTGAGTGTTGCAACCAATGACAGATGATTTTTACTCGCTACGCGCTTCAGCACTCGGTCCCGTTCTGTGAGCTTGTGTGGCCTACCACTTTGCGGCTGAGCTGTTGTTGCTCCTAGACGTTTCCACTTCACAATAACAGCACTTTCAGTTGACCGGGGCAGCTCTAGCAGGGCAGAAATTTGACGGACTGACTTGTTGGAAAGGTGACATCCTATGACGGTGCAAACAATGAAAGTCACTGAGCTCTTCAGTAAGGCCATTCTACTACTGATGTTTGTATATGGAGATTGCATGGCTGTGTGCTCGATTTTACACCTGTCAGCAACAGGTGTGGCTGAAATAACTGAATACACTAATTTGAAGGGTTGTCCACATACTTTTGTATATAGTGTATATGGTGCTGAAAGGTTCCTCCTCCCATCTCTCTGTCTGTGGCACCAATAGAAGGTATATTTATACCTGCTGTTATTAGAACTAGGGCCTAACTACAGGTCCAGACCAGCCACTTCATGGAGACCTGCTCCACAGCAATGTACTCTCCACAGTACTGTGTGGGTTGGGGAGTGTGTTTGGTATCTACTGTTGTCAGGGAATGTTTTTCTACACACTCACACACACACACACACACACACACAGGTGGAGAGACCTTTAGCAAGTGTTTATGCATTAAGGAGAAAGATTTATTGAGAAACAATTCCCTTGGTTTTGTGCAGAGGAGTTTAAACTTTTTAATAGCCCAGAGTTTCTAACACATTATCTGTGTGGACTCAGCCATGTAGTGTGTGTACGTGCGTGTGCACCTGTCCGTGGTGTGAATGCACGGCATATTATTTAGTGCTGTCAGTTAGTGCCCACTCCCTCACCCCCAGGTGCAGCCCATCATGCTGAATAATCCCAGTATGTATTATACATGACTCCATTTATAGCCCTAGATAGTCATTTACTCAGGCTAATTAGGTTGTTCCCTATTCTTAGCCATGGATGCTTGCTCTCTCATTTGGGAAGAGCAAGGCGTGTGCCAGGCCAGGTGTGTAATCAGTTTGGCATCAGAGCTGCGCTGTTGGAGACGAGGGTTTGTCCTACATAGATCTCATCTCACCGAATATCCACCAGTGTATCCCTCCTCTCCTTGTACTAGAGTGATGGCTGAGGCCTACACCTCACCACCACTCCTCTCCTTGGGGAAAAACATTGAGCCAGGTCCTCAGAGGAACAGGAGTAGTGGAGCGTAACGTCTGGATACTGCTGAGAAAATCTGATCTGGAGCTGCGTCAGTTTTCAGTGTTGTCCCTTTATCTTCCCTTTCTCTTTCTCGCTTTCTCTCTTTTCTCTTTCGCTCCCTCGTCCTCTCTATCGCATTATCTATTTATCTTTCTCCCTTCATTCTCTCTCCTCTTTCACTCTCTGCTTTCTCCCCCTCTCTATCTATCCCACCACTCTTTCTCTCTCTTCCCCCTCTCTCTCCCTCCCTAGCCCTCTCCACACAGCAGGAGTAGATGAGTTATAGGGTCTGCGTAGACTAGAACAGTGGAAGTCAAAGCAAAGCTGCACTGTGCGGTAGGTACTATAGGTAGGTTATCTCTGCTCGTCACTGACAGAGCCCCCTATAGCCCTGACAAGTACATCATTTATGATACAGTATTTGATAAGAGTGCAAATGATCCACAATGTGTAGAAAGTAATACCGGGGAAAAATGTTAATTCAATACCAGAGGTAATAAGCACCGATGCACACGGGGTGTGATATATTGCCGTGGTTAACCGTGAAGTGTTTTTCACACTGAGAGTGTGTGTGTGTGTGTGTGTGGACCAGGGTGTATGAGCTGTGAATAATGAGTTTCAGAGCTCATATTTCAGCCCACTGCCTGTTGTTATTCATTATGAAGAGAAGTTGTACTCATGCAAAGATGAGAGGGGGAAAAAAAATATTGTGGACCAGAATCTTCTATAAGATCTCTTCCCACCCCCCAAAAGACGGGTGAGACTAATAAAGAGTGTTTTTTTCCAAACAATCCTCAATCCTTTATCGGCTTGCATTAATCCATAATTGATACCGGCCTCCACAGAAGCCTCTGGCTTAATGGAAACAGGCTCTCTCCACGTGGACAGTTCCTTTCTTTAGTCTAGTGTTCCAATTGTTTCTTTAGTCTTGTTTTATCACATGGTGTGTCTGTGTTGTCCTTTGCAGCGCTCCCTCTTGAGTAAGTAACCAATACAAGCACACAGAGTAGTACCCTCCAAGTGTTTCAAGAACAAAGAATACATTTGGAATTTGTATGCAGTGCTTCCTCCTCAGAAATGCAAAACAGCCAACAACAACATTTCTCTGGTCTGGTTGGCAGGAAGGACTTCCATCTTTATCACATTACTACAAGGAGGAGGGCTAGCCTCCAAGATGGCCGACGATAAAAAGGCAGAAGGATGCCTGGGAATGTGTTCCCAATATGTGGCTAGTAGCTTCTACTCTTAATCTCTTCTTTTCCGCTGGCACTGCACGTGCTGAAGTCGCTGGCGGTCTTGGTGGTATTGCTGTTGTCGGCCATTCTACTTCTGATACTTTGCCTATACTGGCCTCAATACACCATTTTACAGGGATTTCCCTTCACTGGTATAATAGGTTTAACGAGATGCTGCCATGTTGTTGGAATGAAAACCTGAATCTACAGTATGTCTCCTGGACAAAAGACTAAGGAGCCCTGGCTTAAAGAGTTGCATCTAACATTCCAGCACTCTGGTCCTCCTATAAGTACCTGTCTTCTAGTTCCCCGACGTGACTGGAACGACGCCTCCAGATAGTCATGCAAAGACGGGCCAACCCAGGCCAAGGTACTGCAGGGCCCCAGTGTGGTGGGGGGAGGAGAGGCGCTACGTTGGCAGCCAAACAACAGGAGGATTAAGGGCCCTTAAATCTCTAGGCTGCAGTGTGTTTCTCAGGAGCCCTTCCAACTCTCCCTGGAAATGCCTGGCTGAGGTGATCTGAAGCCTTCTGCCGCGACCACAGAATGAGAGAGGAGCGTATACAACAACTTGGCTGCGGTTTAATAGTTAGGTAAATGTCAGAATCCACAGAGAAAAGCCAAGCTGTGACGTGGATGTGAAGCAGCAGGTGGTATATGTTAGAGCTGTGATGGATTACAGCAGTCAGCCTGCCACCATACATTTGATGTGGACTTAATGTAACGTTAGGGGACGTTCATCCCGAAAGAATGGTCGTTAATCGCTCTTTAGCGGGGGATTTGCTATAATTCGAATCTTAAGTCTTGGAAGAGGCTGTCTCGCACATTGCACAGAATCTGTTGTACGTGGCCGAATCAACATGTGTTATCTCGAACATTGTCTCTGGGGTTCTTTTTGAAGTTCTCCCAACACCTCATTTTGGATCCTCCATTCAGAGCTGATGACGTTGGAGAAATACTTAGGAGTTAGCTAGCTAGTGTTTCTGACTGGGCTCCAATGCTAGGGTGCTGATTGAGAATTACCAGTAGTAACAGTAGGCTGATAAGTACTACCCAGAGCCACAATATTTAGAGAGTTAGGACAACCTTTACAATGTTATATATTTTGTTCTAGTTCTCGACATTCAGATAGTTACATAGCATTGTTTAAATATTCTGCCTGTAATGTTAATGGGGAGCTAACATGGCTGCCATAGAATGTTGAAGGGTCATGTAAATGCTTCAAAATGCAGAAACCTCATTGGCCCAACTCTCTAAATACATGGCCCTGGTCCAACCTACTCCCAACTAAACGTGGTTCCTGGTGCTCAAGTCCACCTACCATAGATGTTATGGGATTTTGATGGGAATGTCTTAGCTCTCAGTCCAAGAGGCTCTCCTCAGAGTTATCAACATCTACTAATCCAGTGTTTACCAAACCTCTCCTCGGGTACCCCAACCATGCCGCTTATCTGATGTATTTCAGACGGTACTAACACTCCGGAATCAATTTGTCAACTGATCAACTAACACTGTACTAATGGATATCGACTTGAAGTGGGCCCCCAGGACAAGGATATTAGGAAAACAGTCTGCTACAGTAGAGTCCCAGAGGTTCTCTCTCTCCGTCTGTTTCACTTCATCTTTCTCTCTCTCCAACTCTTTCACTCCATCTCTCTCTCTCCATCTCTTTCTCTCCATCGCTCTCTCTCTTGCTCTCTCTCTGTCTCCACCCAGCATCCTCTAACCACTCCTCTGGTAATGTGTATTGAGATGCAGAGCGTCACGGTTTACCTGCTCAATGGGAAACCCGGTCCCTCCGTGCCTCCACTGCTAAACGACTCAAAAGTTTGTTTACTCCACACGTTCAGCATCAAACGGCTTCTTTAACTAGTTAATCAGTGAGTTTTTATTTTCTTCTCCAAACGGTTCGGTTTGTTTTCCCTATTGACTCAGGGTTAGGTTTGCTAGATGTTTTCCAATGAGGTGTATCGTACCGTGATGATGCGATGGATGCAGAGAAAGAGGGTGTTCTGATTGGGTCATTTTTAACAAATTTGTGTGACCGTGTGTGCCTGTGTTTTAATGTGTGTGAATATGTGTGCCTGTGTTTTAATGTGTGTGTGTGTGTGTGTGTGTGTGTGTGTGTGTGTGTGTGTGTGTGTGTGTGTGTGTGTGTGTGTGTGTGTGTGTGTGTGTGTGTGTGTGTGTCTCCAGGTGGCCCTCCATGCGTGTGGCGTTGCGACAGACATGGTGGTAGAGCAGTGTATCCAGGCGGGAGCGACCTTCGTGGTCAGCCCCTGCTGCTACGGCTTCGTCCAGAACACACTGAAGTTCACCTTCCCCAGGAGGTCTGTCTGCCTGTCTGTCTCAATGCATGTATTTCTGCCTGTCTCTCTGTCTCAATGTCTGTCTGCCTATCTGTCTGTCGGTCTGTCTGAGTTGTCTTTATCTTGTGCCTCCTTACCCATCTTCTTCTGTTATCTTTATCGACTGTATCTCCCACCATTTCTGCCTCTCTCTCTCCCTCTCTCTCGCTCCACCGGTCTCTCCATCTTCATTTGTACCTCTCTGCCTCCTCCTCTATCTGCGTTGGTCTCTGGCTTATGTTTTCTTCCACAGCATCTAGGACTTCTGTGTCACCCTGCTCTCTCATTCAGTCCATTCAATCAGCATTAGGAGAACGATCTTTCAGTACAGGGCTGCTGTCACAAAATGACAGAGTAAAAAAACTACTGCATAAGCAAATAAGTTGGCGAACACGAATCACTGATCACTCCGAAAATGTCTTCTGCTCATTTCATTCTGGGGCTGGAGCCGAACTTGTGTGTTTGATGCCTTGATATTTTCCTAGGCTGAGGTATGATCCGAAGAGTGTGAAATGTGCTTGAGGGCATGAACACGAGGGAGAGGGAGAAAAATGTAGGAGCTAGTTTATTGTGCTGTTGTTCCTGTTGCCATGACAGCACTCTGACTGACTGGTGTGTGAAGTGGCTGGTATGAGAACTAGGAGGAAGGATACATGACATGTTGACAACACAAAGGCATCAATGACCACAAAACATGCTATTCTAAAGAGAGAATGCACTGAAGGTTGTGCTATATCACTGCTACTGGCATAGCTAAAGGCTGTTACTCGATATGAGGTGGGCCCTGTAGCAGTGTCAGTATTCACTACACCACAGCCTTAACTAGTTCATCCTCAGGTTATGGTCCCGAAGACAAACTTTCACCAAGAGTCAACATACCAAGTTTAAATTCCCAAGTGCAGTCTGCAGAATACCTGAGTTTTTTTTATATTCAGCACCTGCTCTGGAGCTTTGGATGTGTGTACATCATTTTTACACTACCTAGCTATGGAGTATGTGACCGAGAGGCAATAGCCGGCCAAGTGAAACATTAGAGTCCTCAACTGAGTGGTCTGACTGCCCGTGACGTGACATGACCTTTGACGTCTTCGGTGCCATGTTGATTATTAGCTAGCTTTAAGCTCTTTCTCGCTACTCTTTAACATCACAGTCAAACGGCCTGTTTCCCAGGACATCGGATAAAGAACTTGCTCAAAAGGAGCTTTGTTTTAGTTTTTTTGTCACGTATGGAGTTTGTCATCAGAAGATAGTTTATGTCATGACTTATCAAGACAAAAAGAAGATGGACTTAGTATGTGAATGTCAGTGTGAACAATAGACACTAGTACAATGCAATACAAATAGTTTTCCCACAGAAAAGCACAACGTGCAGATTTGCTGAAAAGTTTTTACACTTTAATCGTCTTTTCTCTGAGCATTATTCCCAAAATATCTCACTTCTTTCAAATTCTTTTTTGCAGCAAAAGGTTTCTGGAGACACTGAGTTACAAGGTAGGTCCAATTCATTTCAAATGAGCGTTAGATTGCCCACGCAATGTATTATTTGTTTGGATGCATATCAGCAGCGAAGATTGAACTAAGTCAGATTTAATTTGTCTTTTTTATTTATGCTAATTGCGAACAGTGTTCTCCTACACAGGCTACAACAGTTTTGACCTCTCAGTTATAAAGCATAATCATTTACACTCATGCTGAAACCTGTTGCTCTCTTGCCAGGAATTACAAGAGGTTATTTATATATATATATATATATATCATTACTAAAACCTAATAGACTCCGGAAGAGCCATGTTTTAGATGCAAAACACGTGCATGGTTTAATTTCAAGTGTAGTCCTAGTCATGTTCTTTTCCATTCGCTGACTCTTTGCAGAGAGAGAGGAGGGGAGGTAGAGAGAGGAGGGGAGGTAGAGAGAGGAGGGGAGGTAGAGAGAGGAGGGGAGGTAGAGAGAGGAGGGGAAGTAGAGAGAGGAGGGGAGGTAGAGAGAGGAGGGGAGGTAGAGAGAATAAACTATCTGACCTCAGAAATAGCTCTCCTGTTGATTTATCCTGAATGTATCCTGGGAACTAAAGCCAGCTTTTACAGGAACTACATCGCTACAATACCACTAACACTAATAATCATTTATAAAACTTTTACAGCGCTGTTCATTACATAAAGAAATGTCAAGGCGCTGTAAAGCAACAGCAACAAAAAAACAAGCAATTTCATAACAACAACATCATTAGTCATCATGAGTAGATCGACGGTCAAGAGACTGAATGTTGAGAAAGTTCATGTCTTGATTGAGGTCAGCGGAGGTTCAAATAATATTCCAAATGTACATTTTAGTCATTTAGCAGATGTACTTGTCCTCTGTGGGAATCGAACCCATAACCCTGTTGTTGCAAGCGCAATGCTCTATCAATTGAGCCACACAGGAGGACAGATGCATCCTTAGTTCACTCCCTTCCTTGGAGTCATCAATATTTGGTAGGTAAAAGCAAGGCTCTATGTCAGATCAGTGATTACTTCAAGGAAGGCAGGATGCCTTTTCAGAGTATCAGAAGAGGGCCTAAGTCTTATCACTTGACACCGACAGTGCACTGAACTGGTAGGAGATGATGACATCATAATATCTTAATGATGTATGGCAGGGTTCCCCCACTGGCGGCCCGCATGCTGATTTTGGCCCGCATTTGATATTTCTTTTTAAATATTTTTTGGGGACTTAAGACTAAAACCAACAGCAAATCAGCTCCAAGTGATTTTAATTTTGGAAATCTGTTCCAAGTGATTCCCACGCATAATAGAGAGACATTCACTATATATATAAAAGTATTAGGACACCCCTTCAAATTAGGGGATTTGGCTAGTTCAGCCACACAAACATTGGCAGTAGAAATGCCTTACTGAGGAGCTCACCGTTATAGGATGCCACCTTTTCAACAAGTCAGTTTGTCAAATTTCTGCCCTGCTAGAGTTGCCCTGGTCAACTGTAAGTGCTGTTATTATGAAGTGGAAACCTTTAGGAGCAACAGCGTCTCAGACGTGATGGGTTAGGCCACACAAGCTCACAGAACGGAACCGCCAAGTGCTGAAGCGCGTATTGCGTAAAAATCATCTGTCCTCGGTTGCAACCCTCACTACCGAGTTCCAAACTGCCTCTGGAAGTAACATCAGCACAACAACTGTTTGTAGGGAGCTTCATGAAATGGTTTTCCACGGCCAAGCAGCCGAGCACAAGCCTAAGATCACCATGCGCAATGCTAAGCGTCGGCTGGAGTGGTGTAATGCTCGCCGCCATTGGGCTCTGAAGAAGTGGAAACGCGTTCTCTGGACTGATGAATCACACTTCACCGTCTGGCAGTCCAACGGACTAATCTGGGTTTGGCAGGTGCCAGAAGAACGCTACCTGCCTCAATGCATAGTGCCAACTGTAAAGTTTGGTGGATGAGGAATAATAGTCTGGGGCTATTTTTCATGGTTCGAGCTAGGCCCTTTAGTTCCAATGAAGGGAAATCTTAACCCTACAGCATACAATGACATTCTAGACGATTCTGTGCTTCCAACTTTGTGGCAACAGTTTGGGGAAGGCCCTTTCCTGTTTCAGCATGACAATGCCGCCTTGCACAAGCGAGGTCCATACAGAAATAGTTTGTCGAGATCGGTGTGGAAGAACTTGACTGGCCTGCACAAAGCCCCATCGAACACCTTTGAGATGATTTAGAGTTCCGACAGCGAGCCGGCCTAATCGCCCAACATCAGTGCCCAACCTCACTAATGCTCTTGTGGCTAAATGGAAGCAAGTCCCTGCAGCAATATCTAGTGGAAAGCCTTCCCAGAATAGTTTTAAGTTTTGTATGTTTTAAATGTAACTTTTATTTAACTAGGCAAGTCAGTTAAGAACAAATTCTTATTTACAATGACAGCCTCCTGAGAACAGTGGGTTAACTGCCTTGTTCAGGGGCAGAATGACAGATTTTTACCTTGTCAGCTCAGGGATTCCCAACGCTCTAACCACTAGGCTACCTGCTGCCCCAGAGCGGAGGCTGTTATTACTTACTTATTTACTTCCTGACTTTATTGTCCCCGCGGGGAAATGTTGTTGCAGTGTCATGTACATGTTTAAATACAAAACAAAATTGCCAATACAACTTTCATAACAGCTACATACCAATAAAACAGGGGTACAGGGGGTGGCTTGGGTCTGAAATTATTTTGTCAGCCTTGCGGAGGGAGGTAGGTGTTGTACACTTCCTGAAGTCTATGCACATCTCTTTGGTCTTGTTGGTATTGAGAACCAAGTGTGATTCCTCACACCACTCTACAAAGTCATCTAGGACCGGGCCATGATGTTCCTCGTCATCATGCAACAGGCTGGTCAAGGCAGTGTCATCAGCGAACTTAACAAGGTGTCTGTCAGGATGGGAACTAGTACAACTATTAGTTATAGCAGCAAAGTGGGGACCAACTCCAAATGAATGCTTTTGGAATGATTTTGGAAAAAGATGTTGGACCAGCAGGTGTCCATATACTTTAGGCCATGTGCTGTATGTGATAATAAACAAATGTAAGCAAGGTTTGAAATTATCATGTTTTAGTCAGATATACACTACCGTTCAAAAGTTTGGGGTCACTTAGAAATGTCCTTGTTTTTGAAAGAAAATGTTAAAAATTGTCAATTAAAATAACGTCAAATTGACGCCTCACAAGTCCTCAACTGGCAGCTTCATTAAATAGTACCCGCAAAACACCAGTCTCAATGTCATCAGTGAAGAGGCGACTCAGGGAGGCTGGCCTTCTAGGCAGAGTTGCAAAGAAAAAGCCATATCTCAGACTGGCCAATAAAAAGAAAAGATTAAGATGGGCAAAAGAACACAGGCACTGAACAGAGGAACTCTGCCTAGAAGGCCAGCATCCCGGAGTCTCCTCTTCACTGTTGACGTTGAGACTGGTGTTGTGCGGGTACTATTTAATGACGTTGCCAGTTGAGGACGAGTGAGACATCTGTTTGTCAAACTAGACATTCTAATGTACTTGACCTCTTGCTCAGTTGTGCACTGGGGCCTCCCACCCCTCTTTCTATTCTGGTTAGAGCCAGTTTACGCTGTTCTGTGAAGGGAGGAGTACACGTTGTATGAGATCTTCAGTTTCTTGTCAATTTCTCGCATGGAATAGCCTTCATTTCTCAGAACAAGAAGAGACTGATGAGTTTCAGAAGAAAGTTATTTGTTTCTGGCCATTTTGAGGCTGTATTCGAACCCACAAATGCTGATGCTCCAGAAACTTGTCTAACGAAGGTCAGTTTTATTGCTTCTTTAATCAGAACAACAGTTTTCAGCTGTGCTAACTTCGCAAAAGGATGTTCTAATTATCAATTATCCTTTTAAAATGAGAAACTTTGATTAGTTAACACAACGTGCCATTGGAACACAGGAGTGATGGTTGCTGATAATGGGCCTCTGTATGCCTATGTAGATATTCCATAACAAAATCAGCTGTTTCCAGCTACAATAGTCATTTACTGTATTTCTGATCAATTTGATGTTATTTTAATGGACAAAACTGTTGCTTTTCTTTCAAAAACAAGGACATTTCTAAGTGACCCCAAACTTTTGAATGGTAGTGTATCTGCTTGTGCTTCTTGCAGTACATTTTATAGTCTACAAATTATGTGTAATTGTCTTCCGGACCCCTGACCATCTACTCAAGAACAAAATTGTCCCACAACTGAATCTAGTCAATGATCCCTGATGTATGGCCTCAATACTCACTACACTACCTGCTATAGGGCCTCGCCATGACAACTGGAATGTGACAGTTGATGTGTCTGAAAACTGACTACCACCAGTATATTTTGGTAATGGTCTATTCTCTGCAGGAAATCCAATATCTTAAAAGATTTGGTTTACAGATGAAAGAAGAATTTTTCTCCCCATCTTAAAATACTGCTTGTGTATTTTGCAGTGAATTTAAGGTATTTGGTGGTGTAAAGTCATGTGTGTCATTTATCTCTGTTTTTTTTCTGTCTAGTTTGAAAGAAACGTTGACAAAGAAATTTGACCACATAGTTGATCGCATAATTGCAGTCTGGAAAGAGAAATCAATATTCCATTTTAAGCAACCGGATTCATTTTCCGGCAAATAACTTGCATGTTCTCTCTCTCTCTAAACCTCCCTCTGTGCAGAATCATCACAATATGAATAACTATTCTATTCTATTTCATTTTCAATGAATTCCTTTAGTCAAATCAAATCACATTTTATTAGTCAGATGCACCGAATGCTTACTTACTTATAACCAACAATGCAGTTAAAAAAAATACAGATAAGAAAAATAAATACAAGTAACAAGTAACTAAAGAGCAGTAGTAAAATAACAATAGTGAGACTATATACAGGGGGGTACCGGTACAGAGTCAATGTGCGGCGGCACTGGTTAGTTGAGGTAATATGTACATGTAGGTAGAGTTATTAAAGTGGCTATGCATAGATGATAACAACAGAGAGTAGCAGCGGTGGAAAAGAGGGGGGGATGCAAATAGTCTGGGTAGCTATTTGATTAGGTGTTCAGGAGTCTTATGGCTTGGGGGTAGATGCTGTTTAGAAGCCCTTCGGACCTAGACTTGGCGCTCCGGTACTGCTTGCCGTGCGGTAGAAGAGAGAACAGTCTATGACTAGGGTGGCTGGAGTCTTTGACAATTTTTAGGGCCTTCATCTGACACCATCTGGTATAGAAGTCCTGGATGGCAGGAAGCTTGGCCCCAGTTATGTACTGGGCCGTACGCGCTACCCTCTGTAGTGCCTTGCGGTCGGAGGCCGAGCAGTTGCCATACCAGGCAGTGATGCAACCAGTCAGGATGCAACCAGTCAGGATGCTCTCAATGGTGCAGCTGTATAACCTTTTGAGGATCTGAGGACCCATGCCAAATCTTTTCAGTCTCCTGAGGGGGAATAGGTTTTGTCGTGCCCTCTTCATGACTGTCTTGGTGTGCTTGGACCATGTTAGTTTGTTGGTGATGTGGACATCAAGGAACTTGAAGCTCTCAACCTGCTCCACTACAGCCCCGTCGATGAGAATGGAGGTGTGCTCTGTCCTCTTTTTCCTGTAGTCCACAATCATCTCCTTTGTCTTGATCACATTGAGGGAGAGGTTGTTGTCCTGGTACCACACGGCCAGGTGTCTGACCTCCTCCCTTTAGGCTGTCTCGTCGTTGTCGGTGATCAGGCCTACCACTGTTGTGTCATCGGCAAACTTAATGATGATGTTGGAGTTGTGCCTGGCCGTGCAGTCATGTGTGAACAGGGAATACAGGAGGGGACTGAGCACGCACCCCTGAGGGCCCCTGTGTTGAGGATCAGCATGGCGGATGTGTTGTTATCTACCCTTACCACCTGGGGGGCGGCCCGTCAGTAAGTCCTGGATCCAGTTGCAGAGGGAGGTGTTTAGTCCCAGGGTCCTTAGCATATTGATGAGCTTTGAGGACACTGTGGTGTTGAACGCTGAGCTGTAGTCAATGAATAGCATTCTCACATAGGTGTTCCTTTTGTCCAGGTGGGAAAGGGCAGTGTGGAGTGCAATAGAGATTGCATCATCTGTTGATCTGTTGGGGCGGTATGCAAATTGGAGTGGGTCTAGGGTTTCTGGGATAATGGTGTTGATGTGAGCCATGACCAGCCTTTCGAAGCACCTCATGGCTACAGACGTGAGTGCTACGTGTCGGTAGTCGTTTAGGCAGATTACCATAGTGTTCTTGGGCACAAGCACTATGGTGGTCTTCTTAAAACATGTTGGTATTACAGACTCGGACAGGGAGAGGTTGAAAATGTCAGTGAAGACACTTGCCAGTTGGTCAGTGCATGATCACAGTACACGTCCTGGTAACCCGTCTGGCCTGGGGAATGTTGACCAGGTTATAGGTTTTACTCACATCGGCTGCGGAGAGCGTGATCACACGGTCTTCTAGAACAGCTGGTGCTCTCATGCATGTTTCAGTGTTATTTGCCTCTAAGCGAGCATAGAAGTAATTTAGCTCCTCTGGTAGGCTCGTGTCACCGGCAGCACTTGGCTTTTCTTCCCTTTGTAGTCTGTAATGGTTTGCAAGGCTTGCCACATCCGACGAGCGTCAGAGCCAGGGTTGTATGATTCAATCTTAGTCCTGTATTGACGCTTTGCCTGTTTGATGGTTCGTCGTAGGGCATAGCAGGATTTCTTATAAACTTCCGGATTTGAGCCTCGTCCTTGAAAGCGGCAGCTCTAGCCTTTAGCTCAGTGCGGATGTTGCCTGTAATCCATGGCTTCTGGTTGGGGTATGTACGTACGGTCACTGTGGGGACAACTTCATCAATGCACTTATTGATGATGCCAACGACTGATGTGCTGATGTTTTATTGATCTAGTCACTGGTGCTTCCTTTAGTGTTTTGCTCCTCGTCTTAGCGAAGAGAAGCTGTATTATTGTGTCTACGTTATTTCCACTCTAAAACCCTGATGAAGGCTAAAGGCCAAAATTAAGATTTTTTTTTAATCAACTTCAGTTGTCCTCAGAGTTGCTGAATTTCCTATTCACCTCACTCTAAAACCTTAGGCCAGTGGCTGTGGTGGTGGCTAACAGAAACCAATATGGCATTTCACTGCTACTGTAACACAGTGAACCAACTAATCACAGTCTCGGGTGTGCACTCTTTCCCCCCTGAGCTAGTTGAACAGACTGACAGCGGAGCGCCATGACAGATAGCCCTCCGCGGCTGTAATACAACGCTAATGATGTGAGGTATTGGTGCTTGGCGCTGAGTCATAGTGGTTAAACCTTGGCTAGGACGGTACTGTCCTGATCCTTCCACAGTGAAGAATGGAATCACTTAGAGCTAGAGGATAACTAGTGTTTTCCTGTGGTTGGGGTTTTTACCGTAGGGTTGTAGAAAAAGGGGTGTAGAAGATGACAAGATGGTAAATAAAGAAAGACATGAGAAGATCCCTACTGTTCTCTGGGTTTTGGTGTTTTTACCTTCTGGGGTAATTCTCCTCATTCTCCCGGAGGTCAGAGATGTGGCTCTAATGATGTACAGTATGGCTTTATATAGAGACTTTCAGGAAAGCCTGGAACGAACATTCTACTGCTGGGGTTGGTTGAAGTCTGTGTAAATAAAACATTTAATAAATATGCCATTTAGCAGATGCTTTTATTCAAAGCAACTTAGTCATGTGTGCATATATTGGTGTGTCAGCTGAGGAGTTTTAGCTGTGTGCGGTTTGAGTTAACATTCTCTCTCTGTGCTCTCCCTCCATCTGTCTTTCTGTTCTCCCTCCATCTCTCTTTCTGTTCTCCCTCCATCTCTCTTTCTGTTCTCCCTCCATCTCTCTTTCTGTGCTCTCCCTCCATCTCTCTTACTGTTCTCCCTCCATCTCTCTCTGTGTTCTCCCTCATATCTCTTTCTGTTCTCCCTCCATCTCTCTTTCTGTTCTCCCTCCATCTCTCTCTCTGTGCTCTCCCTCCATCTCTCTTACTGTTCTCCCTCCATCTCTCTCTGTGTTCTCCCTCATATCTCTTTCTGTTCTCCCTCCATCTCTTTCTGTTCTCCCTCCATCTCTCTCTGTGTTCTCCCTCATATCTCTTTCTGTTCTCCCTCCATCTCTCTTTCTGTTCTCCCTCCATCCCTCTCTCGGTGCTCTCCCTCCATCTCTCTCTCTCTGCTCTCCATCTCTCTCTGCTCTCCCTCCATCTCTCTCTCTTCTCCCTCCACCTCTCTCTCTCTGCTCTCCATCTCTCTCTGCTCTCCCTCCATCTCTCTCTCTTCTCCCTCCACCTCTCTCTGTGCTCTCCCTCCATCTCTCTTTCTGTTCTCTCTCCATCTCTCTTTCTGTTCTCCATCCATCCCTCTCTCTGTGCTCTCCCTCCATCTATCTTTCTGCTCTCCCTCCATCTCTCTCTCTCTTCTCCCTCCATCTCTCTCTCTCTCTTCTCCCTCAATCTCTCTCTCTTCTCCCTCCACCTCTCTTTCTGTTCTCCCTCCACCTCTCTTTCTGTTCTCCCTCCATCTCTCTTTCTGTTCTCCCTCCATCCCTCTCTCTGTGCTCTCCCTCCATCTCTCTTTCTGTTCTCCATCCATCCCTCTCTCTGTGCTCTCCCTCCATCTCTCTCTCTCTGCTCTCCCTCCATCTCTCTCTCTTCTCCCTCCACCTCTCTCTCTGTGCTCTCCCTCCACCTCTCTCTCTGCTCTCCCTCCATCTCTCTCTCTGTTCTCCCTCCATTTAGGAGCACATGATCCTCTGCCGCTTCGCAGACCAGACGGCTGTCCAGCTGCCTTCAGAACGACGCTTAATAGGTGACAGACACACTGTCACTCACACACACACATTGTGATTGACCCCCAAATAAATGAGCACCTTTTAACACACAGGCCACTAATGTCATTTGGCGCCGATTCATGTTGACCGCAAAGTCAAAGGGGATATTATTGTATATCTCCATCAAACTGATACTCCCTTCAGTACCTGGGTCCGTATTTAAAAAGTGCCTCTCAGTAGGCTTGTTGCCCCCTGTCCATAGAATCTTATTCATCGTGATTTTAAAGGCAAAACATATCCTATACCAGCACATTCAATACTTGTGAATAATTAGTGAAGGTACTCCCCGTTGTGTTTTCACTTTGAACCGCCCTCGTACGTTCCCTACCTGACACTTCCTGTCATAGAAGATTCCGCTGACGAGGTGCTGCCGCCGCCATGACACCCCTTCCTCAACCTCTCCTCAACTCACACTTACCATCTTTGATCTTATTCCTTATTCTCCGAGCCCGTCAGATCTGAGCGTCGGTCCGTCTGAGACTCTTGAGTGCTGTAGACGCGTTTGTTGTCTGTCTGGGTCTGCTTCAGAGCCACTGAGCAGCGTAATGCGGTTAGTGGGCTTTTGCCTTTAAAGCAAGCTTTGATAGGAGAGTGCCAGTGGAAGTGATCTCAAAGTCTTAATAGGCAAGAAGAGAGTTGTTGGTACTGAAGAGGCCGGTCTAGGAAGCGTCTGCAGTAGAATGTTGAGAATGAGGGTCATATAAGGAAAGATGAACAGATCCTGGTGGAATGTCTTCATGTCTTATTCCGCCTCAATAAACTGATTTAAAGGCTGCTACAGTACAGAAGAGGCCTACGGGTGTTATCCACAAAGGACTCACTTTGTTTATCCATAGTAATATGAAAGCAAATTCTAAGAATGATTAGAACAAAGACAATTCTACGGTGAGACAAGGGAACATTCTGTCAGTTGTTTTAGTTATGTACTGTCTCTGTGCACTGCAATTCACCTCTTAGTTGCCAGTGTGTGGAATATAAATGAACTCCATTATTGTTCTATCAGTGACATCATCACTGTGGTCTTTGACCCCTCTCCTCCAGGTAAACAGTGCATGGGCCTGGTGGACCTGGACCGCTCCTGGGCAGCAGAGACTCATGGGTACTCTGTCAGGGTGATGACCATGGAGCCAGACAGCTGCTCCCCCAAGAACAACATGTTGGTGGGTGTTGCTGGAGGCGGGGCTGGAGGGGACAACTATGCCACACAGTAAACCAGAGGCATGTCAGTTGGCACCCAAAGGAAGGTCGAAAAACAAAAGGAACTACCTCGACTTGTCCAATAAGAAGACAGATTTACGTTTGTTGTTGCAAAATGTTTCGCTACGGTTTGCCCTAATGATCACGACCCAGGGTTGTGTTCAGTCGGGAGAAAACGTCTTGAAACCAAGTGAATCAGGGAGGGAGGGACTTGTCCAATAAGAAGAACATAGAATAGGACCCAACATACAGTCCGTTTCAAACTGAGAATACAGCACTGTAAGGAAACAAAAAGCATCAGTCGCTGGACCAAGATACTAAGTCAAATCAATCATCTCGGAGGAGTTGAGGGATTTGTCTTGAGATCAGAGAAGAATGAATCACCCTGGTTGAAATGATGATGATGATATTTGACCTACAATCAAGAAAAAGCCCTTTAGACCCTTTTCCCTGATGATGATCTGGGGCAGGTGTCCAAGTGTTTAGTTCTCTTGGAATGGTTTTATGGGTATTGGAACTGAGCAATGTCTTTATTTTATCCCTTAAATGAGTTTTAATGAGCGGGCAATTATGTGGATATTGAATTAATAAACACACTGGAACTTGAGTATATTCCAAAAGTCTTGTAAAATGTTTATTTTTAACCATTTACTTTGCTCTATTACTTTATCCACATCAGGGCTCGCAACTGTTGATTTGATATACATTTAGGTCACTGCATTATGTAGCTGGATTGACAATTTAGTTCTGTTTCAAACTTTAGTTCTGTTTCAAAAGTGTCTTAACTCGTAAAGCCTGCTTCTTACCATTTCTATTTTTTGCCAAAATTGTGGCCATTCTTGTCTGCTCTAACAGGATTTACATTAAGTCAAATGAATGTTCCTACCTCAAGCAGGGGAAAAATAAATTGATCATATTTCCACATGCCATTTTTTGCTAATTGTATGAATAGCGATTCTGTAATAGTGCTCTGCCTTCTCCCGTCTCTCCTAACCAATAATCAGGTATTACAAGGAGAAAAACTAAAGAAAACTTGCTCAAAAAATCCCTGTCCTGCTTAGTTTTTAAATTATTAATTCTTATCTGGAAGCCGTCCATGTGAGACATTCAATGCTTTTCTTTGTTCTATTTCATTTTGTATATAAAGGTTCAGAATTTGATCAAAGCAAGCATAACTCTCAAACAGGGCTCATGCAGCATTTACCATGATTCCTCAAGGATTATTTTGCCTTGTGCTGAGTGCCAGTGAAAAAAGGCCGTATTTTGCATATCCTAATACATCAACAGCATCTATGAATATTTCATGAAGGCTTGGCTGTTGGAAAGGTCAGCGTGCTGGATGGAGTACAATCTGTTGCTTCTAGAGACTAGTAGAGGGAGAAACCACAAAAAACATTAGTTGTAATGATATATTATATATACACTCCCTAAAGCTGTTTATTCTCGCAGTTGGTAGTTTATATGTGATGTCCATGCCAGAGGAGGCTGGTGGGAGGAGCTGTAAAAGGACGGGCTCATTGTAACAACTGAAATGGCATATATGGAACGGAGTCAAACGTGGTTTCCATATGTTTGATAGCGTTCAATTTATTCCATTCCAACCATTACAATGAGCCCGTCCTCCTATAGCTCATCCCACCATCCTCCTCTGGTCCATGCACCTTATTCGTTGCGCCCGGGGCCTACGCCTTACAGAATTCCTTGGCAGGAAGGATGAGAACATGGAGGTACTAGAATGGAATCTCACCCAGGCTCATGGTTCCACTAAGGGTTCTGACACTTCCAAGGCTTCCAATCTTCAGCTCCTCATCTGAATTCCTCAAGCAGAGTCAATCTATCCCGGGGTGAACGGCTAGAGACACTGCTCTCATCCAGGGGGATGGGATTATTTCAAAGGGAAACGGCTCCTTCCCCTAACTGCTGCCCGACCTTCAGCGCCTGCAGCTCTGCCCAAGTGTGCATGACGGAAATGCATATAGGCAGCAAGAGAGAGTAGTGGAGAATGGCCAGGCTAATCGTGCATTAGGGAAGGATACTGAAGTGCCGAGCAGGTAGAGGCAACCGGCCTTAGCTAACTACGCTCATAAGGGATTGGAGAGTGTTGGCTGTCGGCTGTGTGTACGTGCGTGCATTTGCTCAGAGAGAGTGGTTTGGCTGATGTGTGTGTGTGTGTGTGTGTGTGTGTGTGTGTGTGTGTGTGTGTGTGTGTGTGTGTGTGTGTGTGTGTGTGTGTGTGTGTGTGTGTGTGTGTGTGTGAGAAGGTAAAAGCGAAGCTTGAGCTTATTTCGCAGTTAATGAGCCTGCTGGGAGGATTTTGTTCCCGTTTCCAATCTATTTGTTTGTGGCCCTCTCTCTGCTTGGTGTAGGAGGGATGTATATTAATCATCATAGATCATTGTGTTCTAGTACAGCAGAGGTCCTGCCACCCTGGGGTTCGTTCAGAGGATCATTGAAGTCCTGTAGGCGTTTTAAAAACGTTCCACTCCGTTCAACATAACCGACAAGGTTGAGTAATTGGTTGCGAAAACGCTCTGTTTAAATTAGAAGTTAGAACTAAGTGGTCTTATAGCTGTTTATTTTATTAACCACTGATTATTAACTATTTCTATTATAAACGTTCCCCTACTTCATTACACCCCGTATTGTTTATGATAGAGAGTGGAACAGTTTATGGCTCCATATTTGGTGTGTTGATATGAATTTCCCCCTATGACAAATACCAGGGCTTTATTTACGATGTCCTTGGTTATATTATTTGGCCCTGCTGGGCTGGCAGGCGTGTAGAGACTGAGGAAGAGGCAGGCACTGATATACAAGCTCCCATTAAAATGGGCATGAAAGTAGTTCCAATCCAACCATGGCCATTTCATACAGCTGCAGTTATTTTTAGAGGCTTTTATCTTCAGAGGATGAAACTCAAAAGTAACAAGTCCATATTTTATTCTATGGAATACAGGCCAGCACCAGTAATTAACCTATCTAGGTGTGAGTTGTTGCTTTTTGAATAGAAACCAAACAAATCTGAAATTCTAGTGATGAGTTCATTAAAAGGGACCAACAGGGTTCAATGTAACCAGACTACACCGCAATAGTTTCTTTGTGGGGTTTATTCAGGGAGGCCTAGTGCCTCAGTTTCTTCCGGTATGCTAGAGCAAGGCAGAAGATTCATGACCTACTCAGGGACAGGGGCAATAGAGAGACAATTCTACCATGTATCAAAAATAGCTACGACAAATAAGTCCTGAGGTAGTCTGAAATCGTTTTAAAACCTGTCTTGGAAAGTTTGGATGCGGACGGTGATATGTGTTAGTGATCTCATGCTGAATGTAGCTGCACCCTTTCTACTATCTGTACGAGGTTCTTTTCTCATTGTAACATTTTATTTACTGATATGCCTTCTGAAAAACAGACGCTACTAGTAACTGCGTCACTGCTCAGAAGACGAGACAACTTCAATGAGAAACGGACAGATGAGTGCTCTCTCAAAGAGCGGCAGCGGAACTTCAGCTGGTTTCAAACCTGAACAACTCCCTCAACTAAAGAGCCAAATCAGAGGGAAGCACACCTTACACTTGTGACGGGATGTTTATATGTCTGTATGTGGGAGAGAGTGGAGGACTAGTAATCAGTGTGGAAATAGCAAGCTGCTTGTATAATTGTTCATGTATTATATCAAATCCTCTCAGATCTCCAAAAGTGCATATGGTCTACACCCCTCAAACTCAAATCTGGACCTCGAAGCCATTTCCACTGCCTTTTTCATTGTTCCCCTTAATCAGGGACTGATTTAGACCTGGAACACCAGGTGGGTGGAGGTAATTATTAGGTAGAACAGAAAACGAGCAGGGTCCAGACCTTGTAGGAGAGAGTGGAGTACCCCTGGTCTAGACTCTAGGGTTTGTTTTGGTATTGGGCCATAATATCCACTAACTGGATCCTATGGTTGAACCATCTACACAGACTCTCTGGGTTTGAATGACATGAACAGCCAGACACATTCAACCATATGTTTTGGTTACATGTTCAACAATGTTTCTGTGAATAACAGATCAAGTTATTACAAAAGCTGACGCTACTTTCTATCTGGGTCATAATCAAGAGATGTTCTGTAATGATATTGTAGCGAACGGCAGGGCATGGAAGCGAATCCAGGCCGCTGGCGTGAAAGGAAGTCCCCCTACGTATTGTGCCAATAAGTTTAACCCACTTTGTGGGAATTGTAACAGGTCTCATAAAGCGATTTTACCTTCCCCAAATGGGAAGGCACGTCCCTTGCTTCGAAATACTCAGCCACCTCACAGGTCTAGGCTGTGCATTCTGATGGCCTCATGGCTGCCATCCCACTTCAGACACCAATGGCGCAATTGGCGGGGCAGGGAAGCCAATAAGGTTAACCCACTTGGTGGGAATGGTAATGTGGCTCATATAGCGAGGATCACGACAGTATTGATATTGGACGTCGGGGCAGGGAAGCGAACCTGGTGTGAAAGGAAAACACCCTACACATTGCACCAATAGGGAAAATCCACTTTGTGGGAATTGTAATGTGGCTCATATAGCGAGGATCAAGACAACATTGATATTGGCTCAAAATGATGGGCTATGTCAAATAGAATTGCTTGGTTAAACATGTTCCCCTCCTCTCTAAATAATTAAATAACTTAGAACAGCTGCCTAGGCTATAATTCAACTAACAAGCAACCACGATGATATGAAAAACAGTGGAGCAACACCTGTGACTACAAATGACATAGTGGGATACGTAGACTTCATTTAAACAGGCAGCCCAATTCTGCTCTTTTGCCCAATTATTGTCGAAACCTCTGATCTAGATACAAAAATGTACCATGGTGCTACAATGGTACTTTCACGTATACCATGGTATAGTCTGAATCATGGAAATGTACCATGGTTCTAGCCTTGAAATAGGATGGTACCGCCAAGCACCTAAATAATCCCATGGTATTTCATCATGTAGATAATGGAAATACCATGGATTTAACCTGCATTATACATTCTACCATGGTAACGCACAACCATAATAGTACCATTGTGTTTTTTCATTGTACTACTATGGTACATTTTTGTAAGCGCTGATTGGTCAAAAGATATGCCTATGTATGTGATTATATGGACATGATTAACACCCTTAAGACAATGGACAATATTGATCGGGAGATGCTTATGGCTCGCTTTGATGTTGAATCACTCTATACAAACATCCCCCACCAGGCAGGCCTAGAAACTATGGTAGCTCTGGCACACTGTCTTAGTCAATGGTACACTCCCTAGCACTAACTGTATTGTTGAACTTGCTGAGATTATTCTGACTGAGAACGTTTTTCATGTTTGAAAATGTTTGAAAATTAAATGTTCATTCAACAAAAGGGAACTGCTGTCGGTATTAAAATGGCACTGAATTATGCCCATCTGTATGTGGAGTTGTTTGAGAATAATTGTTATTTTCAGCCCTAACAGTCCATTCTTGGGCTAAATCAAGCTCTGGAAACGCTTCATTGATGACACATCTCTTCTATTCTATCACACAGCAGAGGAACTTCATCAATTCCACTCCATCAATACAAGCAGTGAGCATCTGAAATTCACACTCACCTTTCATGCAGCTGTAAAAAGTTTTCTGGACATTTTCACAAAGGGAGGGGGTGGCTTTAGCACGGACCTATATAGGAAGCTGACGGACAGGGATTTTCCGGAAATTTTCCATGGGAAGTTGAGGCCGGGAATTTTGCTTAAATTCATCCAAAAAGTTAGCTTATAACAGTGAACCTTTTTTTGTGGGATACACCTAAGGAAATTCTAGGTCTTGTGGCATATTTTGGTTAAACTATCCCCAACTCAATGGAATTGCAACCCTCTGCATGCACAGTGCATTCTTCCATCACATGTACAGCTGATTCTCAAGATCTTGCACACTAATGAGATGCATTTGAGCCCACACTACTACACTGTCTGAGCCAAGGACTACATGCTTTCTGGTAAGTTTTGATTACAATACTGGGTGGGGTGAATATATTTTATATGACATACATGCTTTTTTGTTAACTAATAAATAGTAGTCTACAGAAAAGTGTGTTTTAAATCATTTCTAACTTGTTAACAATTTCTGCTAGTTAGTTTTTGCTACCATGTGGGTTTTAGCTTGCTTGATTCTGCTAACTGCGGAGTGTTAATTCACCTGTTTCCATACATGTTTCATTTTAAAACATGTATCTTACAAAGGAGTTTTTTTAATCTAACTGCTTAACTATTTATCTGTACAGGGAATTGTATTTATTTATTTGAAAAAATATGTATATAGTTTTTACAGGAAAATGTCACGGGCACTATCTGATGTGTGGAGACTTCACTGCAGGTAATGTACAAGGAAAAGCTGTGTACATTTGCAAATAATGTGCCAAATCATATGTGAAGAATGCAACAAAGATGCAGAATCATCTGGCCAGTGCATGAAGTCCCCTCCACTCACAACAAGCAACCTCTGACAAAAGTCCCTCTTTTTGAGGTGAAAATTATGAATCGAGATGTGTATGCAACTGGTTCACCTCTGATGCTCACAGGCAATGTGTATTGGAAGAGATTTCTGAATGTTCTTCGCCCAGCATACACCCCTCCAACCAGACATGCTTTATCTACTAATTTGCTGGATGCAGAGTTCAACAGAGCTCAAGTGAAGGTCAAGCAAATCATAGAGAAAGCAGACTGTATTGCAATCATCTCTGATGGGTGGTCGAATGTTCGTGGGCAAGGAATAATTAACTACATAATTTCCACCCCTCAACCAGTATTCTACAACAGCACAGACACAAGGGACAACAGACACACATTGCAGATGAGCTGAAGGCAGTCATCAATGACAATGCTGCAAACATGAAGGCTGCTTGGTCTAAAGTGGAGTCCTTCCCTCACATCACACCCATTGGCTGTGCTGCTCATGCATTGAATCTGCTCCTCAAGGACATCATGACACGGAAAACAATGAATACCAAGGAAAGCCAAGGAAATGGTTGGGTATGTGAATGGTCATCAAGTTATAGCAGCAATCTACCTCACCAAGCAAAGTGTGAGGAATAAGAGCACCACATTGAAGCTGCCCCGGTGGTGTTATCATCATGTTTGATAGTCTCCTGGAGGGGAAGGAGTCTCTCCAAGAAATGGCCATATCACAGTCTGCTGATATGGACAGCCCCATCAAGAGGATCCTTCTTGATGGTGTATTTTGGGAGAGAGTGGTAAGCAACCTAAAACTCCTGAAACCTATAGCAGTAGCCATTGCACGGATTGAGGGAGACAATGCCATCCTGTCTGATGTTCAGACTCTGCTTGCAGATGTAAGAGCAGAAATCCATACTAGAGGTCGCCCGAATATGATTTTTCAACGCCGAAACCGATTTTTGCAGGACAAAAAAAGTCGATGCCGATTTATAAAAAAAATAAATATATATATATACATATATATGTTTTATATATATATATATATATATATATCATACACACACACATTTTTGTAATAATGACAATTGCAACAATACTGAATGAACAATGAACACTTTTATTTTAACTTAATATAACACATAAATACACACACACACACACAGCTCTGAAGTGACAATGATACTGAAGAGTCTGCTTAGGAGACAAATACTCTCAACTGTTTGAATAAAAATAGAGTTTAAGTTACCTGTGATGAATGTTGAAAACAAAAACTGTCATTTCTATATGCAGGAAATCCTATTTTAATAATGGACATGGTAAGAATTGACGACCAAAGTGCGAGTCATAATTCCCATGACACCTAGCAAAATCTGAAAAGCGGTTCCTTCATTTATTCCATAGGATATTTTTAGATTCACTTAAAATAAGGTCTGTGTTTCGTGTAGGCTTACACCCACCTTGCCAATTTTATAACTGTGTAGATATCCATAGGACAAGGTAACTCTGATCAATATTGGCTAAATATAAGCGAAGATCATTTTTTTTGTAGAGTGGATTTATGAAAATATGTTGACAAACGTTACCTTATCCTAGTGAGATTTACACGGGTATCAAAACGTCGAGGCAGTTTAAGCCTGCATGAAACACAGACCTTATTTGAAGTAGATCAAGACATTCTCTATGGAAGACATGAACGGTAAAATAACGAAGGAACTCCTTTCAAGTTCAGCCGCAAGTTATTACAGGAATTATAACGCGTCGACTATTTCTCTCTAAACCATATACCTTTGACTAATCCGGAAACTATCACCTCGAAAAACAAAACGTTTATTCCGTTCTGTATTTTATCTAACGGGTGGCATCCATGAGTCTAAATATTCCTGTTACATTGCACAACCTTTAATGTTATGTCATAATTACGTAAAATTCTGGCAAATTAGTTCGCAAAGAGCCAGGCGGCCCAAACTGTTGCATAAATCCTGACTCTGCGTGCAATGAACGCAAGAGAAATGACACAATTTCACCTGGTTAATATTGCCTGCTAACCTGGATTTCTTTTAGCTAAATATGCAGGTTTAAAAATATAGACTTGTGTATTGATTTTAAGAAAGGCATTGATGTTAATGGTTAAGTACACATTGGAGCAATGACAGTCATTGATTGATTGTTTTTATAAGATAAGTTTAATGCTAGCTAGCAACTTACCTTAGCTTACTGCGTTCGCGGCACAGGCAGGCTCCTCGTGGAGTGCAATGTAATCAGTGTTAGAGCATTGGACTAGTTAACTGTAAGGTTGCAAGATTGGATCCCCCGAGCTGACATGGTTAAACATCTGTCTTTCTGCCCCTGAACGAGGCAGAACGTTCCTAGGCCGTCATTGAAAATAAGAATGTGTTCTTAATTGACTTGCCTAGTTAAATAAAGATTAAATAAAGGTGTAAAAAAATATATAAAAAAATCTGCAAATCGGTGCCCAAAAATACCGATTTCCGATTGTTATGAAAACTTGAAATCGGCCATTCCGATTAATCGGTCGACCTCTAATCCATACTGACCTGCCCCATTCACTGTTGCTCCAAGCAGAGGAAACTGTAGTTCTGAGATGCATCAAAAAGCATTAAGACTTCTGCCTGAAGCCCATACACGCAGCAGCGTACATGTTGGACCCCAAGTATGCTGGCAAGAGCATCCTGTCTGGTGCAGAGATCAACAAGTCCTATGGTGTCATCACTACTGTGTCTCGCCACCTTGGCCTGGATGAGGGCAAGGTTGTTGGCAGCCTGGCAAAGTACACTTCCAAGCAAGGGCTTTGGGATGGAGATGCAATATGGTGGTTGTGCCAACATATCTCATCAGCCACCTGGAGGAAGGGACTTTGTGGATCTGAGACTCTTTCACCTGTTGCCTCCATGATCCTCCAAATCCCACCAACATCAGCCGCCTCAGAGCGCAACTGGTCCTTGTTTGGGAACACACCCCAAAGCACGCAACAGGCTGACCAATACAAGGGTTGAAAATTGGTGGCCAACCAGGCAAATTTGAGGCTTTTTGAGCCTGACAACGAGCCATCCTCATCAAGGTTGGAAAGTGACAGTGAAGATGAGGCCTCAGAGTCTAATGTTCAAGAGGTGGACATTGAGGAGGTCCAGGGAGAAGACATGGAAGCCTGAGAGGAAGACAACCAAAGCTTTAGTTTCTAGTCTATCATTTTACAGATGTATGTTGAAAAATTTTTGGGAGATGCGATGGATCATTGGGGATCATTCAATATTTCCTTTCTTTTGTTGTTCAGTGAAATCATGCCGTGTGAAGAGTCAACTCATTTAACTAAAGTTCAATTCGTAACTAGATCGTTTTTTGGAAGGATTTAATCATTTGCAATTATGTCTACTGATGATAAGGTTTATATTTGTCTCCATATGATATGGTAAATATATCCAATGCAAAAAACATCTGCATTTAAATGGTATTAATATTTATTTGAATATATTTCTGTTAATTCCCATATATTGCCATTAATTCCCATATTCTTGTTTATTCCTACGGAAAGTCTCCACCTCTGAATATTCCCCAAAATGTGCAACCCTAAAAGTCCCACTAAACCCAAACCTGATGGGATGGCGTATCGCTGCAGAATGCTGGGGTAGCCATGCTGGTTAAGTGTGCCTTGAATTCTAAATAAATCACAGACAGTGTCACCAAGAAAGCAACCCACCCATAACACCACCTCCTCCATGCTTCACGGTGGGAAATACACATGCGGAGATCATCGGTTGTGGACTCCAGACTAAAGGACAAATTTCCATCAGTCTAATGTCCATTGCTCGTGTTTCTTGGCCCAAGCAAGCCTCTTCTTCTTATTGGTGTCCTTTAGTAGGGCGTTCTTTGCAGCAATACGACCATGTAGGCGTGATTCATGCATTCTCCTCTGAACAGTTGATGTTGAGATGTGTCTGTTACTTAAACTCTGTGAAGCATTTATTTTCTGAGGCTGGTAAATCTAATGAACTTATCCTCTGCAGCAGAAGTAACTCCGAGTCTTCTTTTCCTGTGGCGGTCCTCGTGAGTTTCATCATAGCGCTTGATGGTTTTTGCGTCTGCATTTCATGTCTTAAGTAATGATCGACTGTTGTTTCTCTTTGCTTATTTGAGCTGTTCTTGCCATAATATGGACTTGGTATTTTACCAAATAGGGATATCTTCTGTATACCACCCCCACCTTGTCACAACACAACTAATTGGTTCAAACGTATTAGGAAAGATAGAAATTCCACAAATTAACTTTTAACAAGGCACACCTGTTAATTGAAATGCATTCCACGTGGCTACCTCATGAAGCTGGTTGAGAGAATGCCAAGAGTGTGCAAAGCTGTCATCAAAGCAAAGGGTGGATACTTAAAAGAATCTCAAATATAAAATATATTTTGATTTGTCTAACACTTTTTTGGTTACTACATGATTCCGTATGTCTTATTTTCATAGTTTTGATGTCTCCACTACTATTCTACAACGTAGAAAATGTATAAAAACCTGTTTTTCCTTTGTCATTATGGGTTATTGTGTATAGATTGATGAGGGAAAAAAACAAATACGTTTTAGAATAAGGCTGTAATGTAACAAAATGTGGAAAAAGTCTAGTGGTCTGAATTTTATCTGAATGCACTGTATATATTTAATTTTCTGTAATTATTACAGTGCCTATCTCATTCATATCTAATTATTGGAGATATACAAGTTGTTTTTGAAATGGGTCACTGTATCTATGGCCACCGCACGTCCTGTGCGTAATGGTCATATTGGCGGGTATTTCAAGTTTCCAACATATTTTTTACTGTTGCCTAAAAAAGGTTCTGGATAGAACCAAAAAGGGTTCTATGCTTGCTTCGTATATGGCACCCCTAAAGGTTCTATATATACTAAACAAAAATATCAATGCAATATGTAAAGGGTTGGTCCAATGTTTCATGAGCTGAAATAAATTATGCCAGAAATGTTCCATACACAAAGCCTATTTCTCTCAAATTTTGTGCACAATTTTGTTTACATCCCTGTTAGTGAGCATTTCTCCTTTGCCAAGATCCACCTGACAGGTGTGGCATATTACACAGGTTCACCTTGTGCTGGGGACAATAAAAGGCAACTCTAAAATGTGCAGTTTTGTCTCAACACAATGCCACAGATGTCTCAAGTTTTGAGGGAGCATGCAATGCTGACTGCAGCAATGTCCACCAGAGCTGTTGCCAGAGAATTAAATGTTCATTTCTCTACCATAAGCTGCCTCCAACCTCGTTTTAGAGAATTTGGCAGTATGTCCAACTTGCCTCACAACCGCAGACCACGTGTAACCATGCCAACCCAGGGACTCCACATCCGGCTTCTTCACCTGCGGGATCATCTGAGACCAGCCACCCGGACAGCTGATGAAACCGAGGAGTATTTCTGTCTGTAATAAAGCCCTTTCATGGGTAAAACTCATTCTGATTGGCTAGGCCTGGCTCCCCAGTGGGCTTCGCCCCTGCTCAGTCATGTGAAATCCATACATTAAGGCCTAATGAATTGATTTCAATTGACTGATTTCCTTATATGAACTGTAACTCAGTAAAATCATTGAAATTGTTGCATGTTGCGTTTATAGTTTTGTTCAGTATAGAAACGAAATTGGTTCCACATAAAAGCCTATATGGAACACAAGGGTTCTATATGGAACCAATTTTGGTTCAGTGAAGAAGAACCCAATGGATTTCTGATCAAAAGACTACAAAAGGGTTCTACACAGAACCTTTTAAGGTTGCCATATATGAAGCAACCAATAGAACCCTTTTGGTTCTATCCAGAACCTTTTATTCTGAGTGTAGGTTTTAACTCAGTCCGATCATATATATATATATATATAATCCTTATGTAACAATATGTACCTCTGTGATTAATTATGATTGACTATGCAAAAGTGAATTGAACTGTCTTTTTTAAAAACATTTATAATGTTGAGCCAAATATCTAGCCTGGAAGTTCAATTCAGGGTTGATGTCACTGAAGGATGGGTGGATTTGCAGTGAAGTATTATCTGAGACCTTTTCAACGTTTATCCTCTAAAGCACAATCTGTTCATTTATGTGCAAATATTATGATACCTTTGGGTTCCCTCAGAAGTTAGTCCTAAAGTATGTTTTGTGCTGTAAATTATGTACAGGGTGTGTAGGCAGGAGGCTAGAACTCCTTATTACTGGGTGGGCGATGGTACTGCGTGTCTGAGCAGGCTATGCAATTAATTAAGCCATCCAAAGTATGCACAGCCAGTGCGTGAGTGCAACCTATATCACACATGGAAAGGCTCCCTTGTGAAAGAGATCTTGGTCTCACTGGGACTCCCAAATTAATGAATAAATGGACCGTCGCCAATTTGCTTTTTTTTTTTTTATCTATGGATTTCCAGCCTACCTCTGCGTAAAGTGGCACAGCACTATACCACGACAAATGACTAGCATCAGTGTATTCACAACAGTCATCGACGAGTAGTGCGCGCTCCGACTGCGCTGAAGCGTTTTCATTGGGTAGCAGCCCAGTGAACTTGTGCGGAGAGATAGAGAGACCGAGAGAGAAGGAACCTGCGGGGCCCATTTAACACCAGTAGAGTGCACTCCGCTCCACACGCGCTGGGTCACTTCTCGAGGAAGCAACGGGCTGGTTTCTCCGAAACATTTTAAAGGATCGGTGTCCGTTTGAAGGACAACAGCGAATCTCCTCTCATGCCAGTGCGTGTTTAACGTTGGGAGGGAACACATCTCCGCTGTTTCGTTTCGTTTTAACAATTGAACACTGCAGTGTACAGTCCGACGTTTCACTTGGATTTTAGGAGTGCAAGCGCGGTGTGCGCTCATTCCCCTAACCATGGAATTATGGATAAAGTTGATGGTGTTGTACGGTTTCTGTTTAGGGGCAAGTGCTGAGAATGACGGCAGGTAAGTGCACACATCTACACATCTTGTTCAAAAGACTACATTTTTGTGTACATTTTTTTCTCTCCATTCTATCAATTATGTTGTTTTTAGAAGTGTTCAAATTGCGTTGTGGAATGTGGAGAAGGTGTTGCTCTCGTAAACTCTGAGCGAGTTTCAAAAGAGGGTTAATGTGACCACGGAGATGCTATTCATTCCTAATGCTATGAACGCGACTTCCACATAGTGAGCTTATGAGTTTGCAATGCATAGACTGAAACGTTGCTGATGTGCTGAAATGATTCGGGCTGTAGTCGCACTCGACGTACAGTGGAAGGAATAGACCTATACCAGTATAATCTATTTTCTTCTCCCTTATTTTCATAAAAAATAACATAATTCTTTATCTCGAATGAATGGTGTACTTTTTTATGTATAAAAAAAAGAACATTAATAAATGTTTGTAATGTTTTTGCTGTTGCTTTTTGTTTGGCATTTTTTATGCGGATTTACTAGGTCTATGTTAGTACGTAGGCCGAATACCACAGAGTTTCTTCACCATCTTTGGTAATACACAGTGTTTCTGTGTTTAGGCCTACATTTACCAAACCCGAGTAGCCAGCAGTCTACTTTCTTGGTCAAAGTCAGTTGCTTGGATTTCCCTCTCAATGAACTGATAACATGGTGACAGCACCTACCTTGCCGGGTGGTTCATGTCCAAACACGAATCCGGTGAAGTATTTGGAAAGGAGAAAAGTGCCCAATCTAAAGAATGTTCCTGAGATTGAGATCTACATCTACTTTATCTGGTGCAGCTGTCATTTTTTCTCTCTCTCCATAAAATGAATGTTATACAGCTGTTAATAAGCAGTAATAAAAACATCATACTCACGAATTCCATTTTAGGTCATTGTATATAAAATGACCTATATACTTTTTTCTACCTATATACACAGTAAGCCCTCTGGTATTCCAGATATGTATTCCTTCAGGATACCTTTGCAAGATTGTTTATTAATAAGGCAGGTTCACTTTCACTGGACTGGCTCCAATGCACTTGCCTTGCAGTATTCATCATCATAAAGGCTGTTTCCTTTGGGAGAGTGATACAGTAGACTGAGGAACTGAAGGCTAGGTTGCATCCTATATGGCACCCTAGTCCCTGTGGAGTTCCCAATGGGCCCTGGTCGAATGTAGTGCATTATATAGGGAATAGTGTGGCATTTCGGATTGGATCCTCAATCTGAGTGCT